>NC_080042.1:50643264-50730552 GCF_012489685.1 Lotus japonicus | reverse complement strand
TCAACTGCAGACAAAAGCAACATTACATGTTTTCGAATGCAAAAAGCCAGGTCACATCAAACCAGACTGTCCTAGACTAGCTAAAAAGCCTGTCAGGAAACCATTCTACAAGAAGAAGAAAGCTCTAGTAACTGGCTGGGATGATTCTGAAAACAACTCTGAAGATGACGAGGAAGAAGAAGATGAAGAATCTCTATTCGCTCTCATGGCTTCAGTAGATGGATCAGATGATGATGAAGATGATGAGGTAGATCTGAAAATCTTGAAGAAGAGTTTAATGAACTGCTTCAACATTCTTACACTTTATCTGAAAAATACAAGAACCTGAAGAAACAGTTTTCCAAGTTGCAAAAAGAACATGAGAAAGTTTTAAAAGAAAAAGATTCCATTATTCATGAAAATGAGTTTTTAAAGAAACAAGACTCCACAATGGAAGTATCTGCTTTAAAGAAAAGAATCAAAGTTTTGATTGATGATTTATCTACTTTCACAATAGGGCATGACAACTTAGTTAAACTATGTGGAAACAGTAGAGACTTATATGATAAAAGTGGTCTGGGTTTTGACAGCAGTGAACCGTCTAATGAAACTATGTCTGATATATCGTTTACTTCTTCTATTGATAGTGAATCTAAATTTGTTGTGAACTGTTCAATAGAAAGGGAAGGAAAGAAAATCTTCTATGAGAAGAAGATTCCTCCCAAGCGTGCAACTAACCCTATAGGACCCAAGAAAATCTGGGTACCTAAGAAATCAATAATTCCTGTTGCAGATTTACTTAATAGAACGAAGGAAACGCCAACAATGGTACCTGGACAGTGGATGCTCGCGTCATATGACGGGAGAAAAGTCTATGTTCCCCAAGATTCAAGTTAGATCTGATGGTGGATTTGTAACCTTTGGTGGAAATCAAAAAGGATTCATTGTTGGAGAAGGTACTGTTGGTAAGGAACCTCTTCCAGTAATTAATAATGTCTTATTAGTTGAAGGGTTAAAACATAATCTACTTAGCATAAGTCAATTATGTGATAGTAGGTTCACTGTTTCCTTTAATAAAGTGAAGTGTAGTGTTACTGATTCCGATGACAAAATCATCTTTGAAGCTCAGAGACAAGGGAATCTATATAAGACGAACTTGGAAAACCTAGCAAATCAAAATGTAACTTGTCTAGTATCATCATAGGATAATACATGGCTTTGGCATAGGAAGCTAGGGCATGCATCCTTAAGGACCATTACTAAAATCATAAGTAATGACTTAGTACGTGGTTTGCCAAAACTATCTATTAAATCTGATGCTACATGTTCTGCATGTACTCAAAGCAAACAGCATCGTACCTCCTGTCGTGCTAAAAACTTTGTCAGTACTAGCAAACCTCTGGACCTTTTACATATGGATTTGTTTGGTCCCACTAGGGTAGCTAGTGTTTCTGGAAAAAGATTTTGTTTTGTCATTATCGATGACTACACAAGATTCTGTTGGGTCTACTTCCTAAGAAGCAAGGATGAAACATTCCAAGCATTCAAGATCTTCAGCAAAAGAGTTCAAAATGAAAAGGGCTACTGCATCACAGCCATTCGCAGTGACAGAGGAGGAGAGTTTGTGAATGAAGATTTTGAAAAATTCTGTGCACAAGAAGGTATCAGCCATCAGTTCTCAGCTCCAAGGACACCACAGCAAAACGGTGTAGCTGAACGGAAGAACAGATCACTTCAAGAAATGGCAAGGACAATGCTCAGTGAAACTTCCCTACCAAAGTATTTCTGGGCTGAAGCTATTGAAACTGCATGCTACATTCAGAATAGAATATCTATGCGACCCATGTTGAAAAAGACTCCATATGAACTATGGAAAGATAGAAAGCCAACTGTATCGTACTTTCATCCATTTGGATGCAAGTGTTACATTCTCAACACCAAGGACAACATCGGAAAATTTGACAATAAGTCTGATCAAGGAATTCTCCTTGGATATTCTTCTCACTCCAAAGCCTATAGAGTTTACAACTCAAGAACAAAAGTTGTTGAAGAATCTATCAATGTCAAGTTCGATGATAGTTCAATCAAGGCCGTTGACCGTTTAGAAAGAGATTTTCTCAATCTAGACCTATCAGATCATGATGAAGCAGATGACGACACAACAAGAGCTCAACCATCAGAATCAGTTCATGAAGATCAATCTCCGTCACCTCTTGGTACTATTCCTGAACAGTCTGACCAAGTCATGACTTCAAGCGGAATCTCACTTCCAAAGGAGTGGAAGTACAGAAGTGATCATCCACCAGAGCAAATCATCGGAAGTGTATCAGAAAGAGTAAAGACCAGATCAGCATTCAGAGAAGAATCAAACAGCGCATTCATCTCAGAGATTGAACCAAAGAACGTTGAAGAGGCTCTACAAGATGAAGGATGGATTCTGGCTATGCAAGAAGAACTAAATCAATTTGAAAGAAGTCAAGTATGGACCCTAGTTCCAAGACCAACTGGAAAATCTATCATTGGTACTAAATGGGTCTTCAGAAACAAGATGGATGAAAACGGGAAAGTCACTAGAAACAAAGCGAGACTAGTAGCACAAGGTTACAACCAACAAGAAGGAATTGACTACACTGAAACGTTCGCACCAGTTGCAAGAATTGAAGCAATAAGGATACTCCTAGCTTTTGCATGTCAACATTCCATCAAGCTATATCAAATGGATGTCAAAAGCGCCTTTCTGAACGGAGTAATTGAAGAGGAAGTCTATGTGAAGCAACCTCCAGGCTTTGAAGAACCATCCACTCCAGACTACGTGTACAGGTTGAAGAAAGCTCTGTACGGTTTAAAACAAGCCCCAAGGGCTTGGTATGATCGTCTAAGCAACTTTCTCATGATGAATGGTTTTTCAAGAGGAAAGATTGACAACATCCTCTTCAGGAAGCAATTGAAGGACGACTACATCCTTGTACAATTGTATGTTGATGATATCATCTTCGGTGCAACTAGCGATAAACTGTGTAAAGAATTTTCTACCCTCATGCAAAGTGAATTTGAAATGAGTATGATGGGAGAACTGAAATTCTTTCTGGGACTTCAAATCAAGCAAGAGAAAGACAAGATCTTCATACATCAGTCCAAGTACATAAAGGATATGCTCAAGAAATACAACATGCACAAGTCAAATGAGATGAGTACTCCTATGTATCCCAACACTGTTCTGGACAAAAGTGATGAAAGCTCACCAGTTGACCCAACATCGTACAGAGGGATGATTGGTTCACTTCTTTATTTAACGTCCAGCAGACCAGACATAATGTTTAGTGTTTGTCTATGTGCAAGGTTTCAGGTAAACCCACAGCAATCTCATCTTAGTGCTGTTAAGCGAATCTTTAGATATTTAATTGGTACTGCTAATCTTGGTCTATTATATGAGAAAGGTGAAGATTTCAGGTTGAAAGGATTTTGTGATGCGGATTATGCTGGTGATCGAGTTGAACGGAAAAGCACTAGTGGAGGATGTCACTTTCTGGGAAACTGTTTAGTATCCTGGACAAGTAAACGTCAAAGCACTATTTCCTTATCCACTGCTGAAGCTGAATATGTGGCAGCAAGTTCTTGTTGTACACAACTCCTATGGATAAAGCATCAACTTGAGGATTACAACATTCATGAAAACAGGATACCTCTTTTATGTGATAACACAAGTGCCATCAATATTGCCAAGAATCCAGTTCAGCATTCAAGAACAAAGCACATTGAGATCAAACATCATTTCATTAGAGACCTTGTGGCAAAGGGAAACATTGATATATCTCATATACACACAGAAGATCAACTTGCTGATATACTCACGAAACCTCTTTTAGAAGGCAGATTCTCAGATCTAAGAACAAGGATAAATATGCACTCTGCTCAATAAAAGGTATGGAAACAAATGTTTCTATTTTGCAGGTTTCGTTCTTCGAAGAACATCCGCACTATTCTGTCTCCTCACTGTTCAACCAGTAGATCAAATCGTTCAACAACTCTCTGTTCAATGAAGTTGCTCTCAGGAAATCTATATCGTTTGGTTAACAGCTGGCAAAGACATTGTTTAGTTCAATGCATCATTACCCTTGCACGTGCTACAACAGTGAACTTTGAAAGGTCCCATCACATTAAATGCGAAGCAGTTATCTCTCTTACTTTTAACGCGCGTGGTCTCAACTGCTCAATTGTTTAATAGTTTCTCTCTCATGAAAAGAAAACCGCCATCTGCACACCACCCAAAACTGCCATTCCTTATTCCAAATCAAATATATCCAAAAGATTTCCTTCTCTCTCTTTCACCTCACTTCATTTGATACTTACTCTCTCTCTCTTCCAAGTAAAGAAACCCTAAGCCTCCTCTGAAACTTCCTCTCATTCCCAAATGGCCGGAGTTCTTGCTACCTCTTCCAAAGCCCCTTCCAAATCTAAGGCCCCATCCAAGAAAGGTGGTAAAACACCTTACTCTGCTGAAGAAATGGAGATCATCCAGAGGAGATCAGAGAGGATCAACCGCCAACGCTCTGTTCAACTCAAGGAGGTTGGAGCCGTGAAAACTGAGAAACTGGGTGACAACTCTCTTGTGTCCCCAAGGTACTTTGATCTGAAGGTGTTTGCCTTCGTGAAGATGGCTAGGCTTGCAGACTTACTTCATCAGGACTGGGAGACGGTGTACACCATGGCTCAGCGCGAAGTGTATGTGCCTTTGGTAAAGGAATTTTATGACTGTGCCGTTGTGATAAATCACAGACAAGTCATTAAGTCCAAAGTAAATGACAAGATCATCTCAGTGACTCTCAACGACATGGCTGAAGCACTGAATGTGAAGTTGGAAGTTGGTGAAAAATATTCCCCAAATTGGTTTGCGAAAGTTGATGACTGGAAGTGCATTTGGAAGAACCAAGAGGAACCACTGACTGTGGAAGTGGGCAATCTCATTGATGATGTAAAGTTCAACAATGCTGTGATTAGCAAGGTTGTCTTACCAAAGGATGGTGCAAGAAATTATGTAAATGCGCACGCAAGGTACGCATTGTACAAGATCTTGAAAAGAGTGAAAATTAACCCTGCACACTTGATGTGGAACTACTTGATCAACTATCTGGAGAAAAGCCAAGGATACCTTCCTTTTGGCTCGCTGCTGACCGTCATTTTCGAAAAGAAAGGTATTATCAAAGAGTTTCTGGAATCAGAGGATCGCTTGAATGAAGATGTGATCTTTCCTTCACCGATCAGACTGGGAGATGTGAGCAAAATGAACATTCCCTTTGATGCCTCTGAAGTTCCTGAAGAATTCTTGCCCAGAACAAGGAAAAACACCAGAGGAAAAGAAAAGGTATCTGATGAACAGACTGTCCAGACAAGGAAGAAAAATCTGACAGAACTGTCCGATGTGTCAAAGAAGGAACCGTCCAAGAGAACTGTTCCTGCATCTCTCCGCATCGCACCGTTCCCTGAGGACGAGGAAGAACAGTCTGTTCGAATCAAGATTGTGAAGAGTGGTGAACCATTGCAGTCTCAATCCAACCCCATCGCTTCAAGAACTAGATCAGGAAAAGGTTCTCCGCCTGTCAAGAAGGCTGAACCCAAAAAGCTAAAGAGATTGAGGAAGCAATTTGAAGAATCTCCAGTTACTATTGAACCACAACCTGCATATCAGAAAAGGAAGATTCTCTCTGCTGAACCTGAGGAGCCCTTCTTTGATGAGGACATTGTCCTTCACACAAGGTTAGCAAACTCTCTCTTACCTTATCAAGAAATTCCTTCTGAAATGTCCAACAAAGAATTTCTGGATTCACTGTTTGTTGACAATACTCAAACACCACACTCTTCTCCAACACATTCACAACACCACACTGAACCATTGCCAAAACTCCCACCAAACACAAACCTCAATGAACCCTTGACTGAAACAACAAATGAACCACTCACATCTCAACCAAACTCTACCATGAACACTGCTTTCATCACTGACGAAACTGTCGTTGCACAAGAGAATGCCTCTGCATTCCAACTTGTTCAATCTTTGCCTAAGTCATTGATTGCTGATGAGCATATGACTTCTACTCTCAAACCGTTCACGGAAGCAAGCACTAAGAAGGCAAGCAGATCCGGTACTGTTCTCTATTTCTCTCAAGCAAGAAAGAGGCGCCTTCAGACGCAAGTGTCCTCTGCTATCCAACGCAGACGCACCTTGAGGACTACCAAGGGATCGTTCAAAAGCTACCTGAACCTTCTAGCAAGAAAGATTGACAAGTCTTCAAGCAATCAGCTCACCGCCACATGGAAACGACAAGAGGGTGACAACTACTTGTTCCAACTTCACGCTTGCAAAGTTCCTGATCCAGAGTTCTGGAAATTGAGTGTCTCTGAGGGATATGTTGGTACTCTGCCATATTCTCTCATGAATCGGACCTCCGCGCTCTCATTGAAATTTGGAACTTGGGTGTTTGTACTCCTACCCACTCACATTCCTGAAGTTGTTTCTCATTCTGAGAAAGCCAACACTGACAAAGGAAAGGAGAAGATGCTTGAAGAAGCAGATGATACAGAGTCACAACTGAACAGTTCTGCTGATGGAAAAGAAGAAGATGAATCTGAGGGACTTCAAGCTGATTTCAAGACTGAAGGTGGAAGCTCAAGTGCTCAAGTCTTGGCGACTCAATTTGTCACCAGAGAAGACTTTGAAGACCACCGTGACCATATCAACCAGCAGTTCATGACTCTTGCTCAGAAAATCGATCAGCTGCTGACACGCTTTGGCTAATGGCCAACTCTCTATCCTGAACAATTCGCATTTACTTTTATGTTTTCAGACAATTGTTCACTGATTATGCATATTTTATCGTTCCATCATGCTTATCGTTTTATAACTAACGTTTGCCATGTTTACTATGCATATTATACCTCTCTACTACATTCTTTTCCCTTTCTTTTTAATAATGCCAAAGGGGGAGAAAATAGGAATTAGGAATTATAGAAAAGTTAAGATCAAGTTCAAGGTTGTTTCCTTAACCTAACACCAAAGATTTATACAACTCAGGGGGAGTAATATGTTTTGAATAAGTTTTTTTTAACATTTATCTTACCCAATTTAGGGGGAGCATAAATTCTTTTTACTCCTGATCATTATCCTTTTCAATAAAAATTGTCATTATCAAAAAGGGGGAGATTGTTAAGTTCAAACGTGTTACAACGTGTTTCAATCTTATTTTGATCCTAACAATTTTTATAAATACTTTTCTCTACTAAAATCTAATTCCAGATGTTAATGACATTTTTCAGGAAATATATATTATAAGGTCGCATGCTTCAACGAATATGTCTAAGCCTTATAAGGAAAAAGAAGTTTACGCAAGATATGACCGCATCGTCCAGTAAACAAGGAAGACACTTATTCTGTATCGTTTCATGCCACGTCATACCTCAGAATTTCAGAAGATGCCTTTGAGCGGGAAAGTCAAAATTGTATCTCAACTATTTGCCCCATGCTTTAGTCAGAAGGAAACTAATCTGGTCACGTGCAAACTGATTTACTTTGAAGAGAGAAGTCTCGATGACCAATGAAGAGGAAAAAGGACAACACGTCAACATCACTTTTCCAAAATGTCTCTCTTCTGCAAAGTAGCCCAAAGCTATCACCACCTACTAGCTGACAAAGTACACCTTTTTGGCTAAAGGATAGCTTTGAACAGCAGCATGCATTTAATGAAGCTACCAACCGGAGATTTGAATCAATGGTTAGATGACACTCACAACGGCTACAAACAACGGCCAGATTTTGTGTCTCAACGGCTACACAACTAGCAAGATCATATATAAAGGACATATCTGAAGATTGAAGAAAATAAGAAGAGAAAAATTTATTGCAAGAAAAGAAAGAACTCAGAGCAGTTAATCAAAACATTCTTCAAAGCATTAATAGCTTACAGCAGATTTCCTAAGAGTCAAATCCGATCTCATACCTCTGCTAAATCAAGAGAGAATACCAAACCTTAAAAGAGTCAAACCTCTTCTCTTACTTCTCTCTTAGATTCTGAACTCTTGTGTGTTCCAACGTCCTTTCAGAACCCAAAACACTTGAGAGTTCCAGTGCCATAAATTGTCTACACCAACTCTTTTGAGAAGAGATTTCTTGTAGAGCCAAACAATCTTGTTGATTGTAGGAGGAGTCCTGTACAATACTTGGAGAAGTCCGTGATAATACTAGGAGGAGTCCTGTACAATACTTGGAGAAGTCCGTGATAATACTTGGAGAAGTCCTGTCTAATACTTGTATTGGAGAAGTCCTTGATACTTGCTAGTGAAAATCTTGGTGGTGGCCAAGTACTGGACGTAGCCCAATCGTTTAGGGTGAACCAGTATAAATTCCTGTGTGCTGATCGTTCTGCTTTATTTACTAACTTCCGCTGCACTAAACAGTTTTTGAAAAGTCACCAGAACAATTTTCTTAAGAACTTATCTTCTTTTCATAAACTAAAGTTTTAACAAGTAATTTTTAAGAACACAATTCAAACCCCCCCTTTCTTGTGTTACTTATTTACATATCAATTTATACTCCAAGGATTAGGGTTTGAACGCTGCATGGGAATGCTACCGTTGGAGGGCAGGTCTGGAATTTCCAGCTTCTGTTGTGGCTGAAAATGTTAGGTTAGGTCGTCAGGATAGTACATTTACTTTTGTACTTTGGATGGTGACTTGACCTTATACCTTGTTTGACTTCTGATCAGAGGATTACTTCGTGTTGGAACTTGTGAAGCTTGTTGATCAGGGTCAGAGGGAAGCATGGATCCTCTGACCGTTGTGCCTTTTGATTCTGAACTCAGAGGGAAGTACTTGGTCTTCTGAGCCATTTTGCTTCTGGACTTCAGAGTCTGGATCTTCAGAGTCTTCTACACCATCAAAACATCTGAACCTTCAGAGTGTCTGGGTTGTCAGAACGTCTGGATCTTCAGAACTTCAAGTGACTGAGTCCACGTCAGAGCTTGTTTGACTTCAGATCTTCTGAAGCATTTCTACTGTTCAGATTGAACATAGATATTGCGAAAGCGTTGCTTGGGTCACTCTTGAAGCACAGTGCTTCTGATTTGTGTAAGATAATATTGAGGTCAGAGCCTGCAAATTGCACACTCAGAAAAACACGTTAGAGTACCATAATTGTTCATACTAAAATGTTAACTTGTAATCATCAAAACATAGAGTTGTACTACTCGATCAAAACTTGATCTTACACCCTCTTCAGCTAATTCAACCTGAAACATTGATGAACATACTTGGAAAATATCTTGAAACTTAAAGGTCAGTTTTGCACACAAAGGCTCCAAAACAAGTGGAAATTGCCTAAGACTCCTAAACTCTAATAAAATGCAACTAAAGCCCTTATAAAACTACAAAATTACTAAACTAATGCAAATGCATAAATAAAAGTAAAAATGCATGAGAATGCATGAAACACTACATGAGACAAACGAAAAAGACTCAAAACTTCCAACGAAAAGACCCTAAAAACACTACTAAATTCGGGTCATCAACTTACTTCTTCTTTCTCCAGAATGCATGTAGGATGCTCTTGGAGTCTTAGCTGGTGTGCATTCCAGCATGTTGAACTTCTTCAGAAGTTCCTTGGTGTATTTACTTTGATGAATATAGGTAGCTTTTGGTCGTTGATCAATTTGAATTCACAGAAAGTATTTGAGTTCACCCATCATACTCATCTCAAATTCAGCTTGCATTAACTTAGAAAATTTCTTGCAAAGAGATGGATTAGCAGAACCAAATATAATATCATCAACGTAATTTTGAACAATCGGAATATCATTCTTGTAATGCTTACTAAAGAGTGTTGTATCAACTTTACCTCTTACAAATCCATTTTCCAAGAGAAAATTACTAAGTCTCTCATACCATGCTCTGGGAGCTTACTTTAATCCATAGAGAGACTTCTTCAACTTGAATACACGGTCAGGATGTTTAGCATCTTCAAACCCAGGGGGTTGATGAACATACACTTCTTCAAAGATGTATCCGTTGAGGAACGCGCTCTTGACATCCATTTGGTGAAGAATAATGTTATGATTCACAGTGAATGAAATCAATAACCTTATAGCTTATAATCTTGCAACAGGAGCAAAGGTTTCAGTGTAATCTATGCCTTCTTGCTGACTATATCCTTGTGCTACAAGTCTTGCCTTGTTTCTGACAACTTCTCCTTTCTCATTGAGTTTGTTTCTGAAAACCCACTTGGTTCCAATGACGTGGACACCTTTGGGTTTCTGGACAAGATTCGAAACATTGTTCTTTGTGAATTGATTCAGTTCTTCTTCCATAGCCAGAATCTAATCTTTGTCTTTAAGAGCTTCATCAATAGAGGTTGGTTCAATCAGAGAGACCAAACCTTTTAAGCTTAGAAAAGTCTCTTCAGAAGGTCTGAATATTGATCTGGTTCTGACAGGTGCATCTTTGTTGCCCAGAATCAATTCTTCAAGATGAGAAGCTATAACTCTACTCTTCTTCTGACGAAGTGGATCAGAAGTTGAAGCAACGTCTTCGGATGTGGTTGCTTCTGGTTCAGTAGCTTCTGAATCCTTGATTTCTGAATCTTTGTCCTTTTCTGAAATGGTTATACTCATATCTGCAAACTTTTCAGCTAGCTTTGACTTGTCAGAGTCAAGCTTATGATCAAATCTAACATGAATAGATTCTTCAATAGTTCCAGATTCAATATTATAAACTCTATAACCTTTAGAACGTTCAGAATATCCTAGCAGATAGCATTTCAAAGACTTTGAATCAAATTTATGCAATATATCCTTAGTATTCAACATATAGCAAACACAACCAAAAGGATGAAAATAAGAAATGTTGGGCTTTCTATTCTTCCACAATTCATAAGGAGTCTTACCTAGAATAGGTTTTATGGAGATTCTATTCTGAATGTAACACGCTGTGTTTATTGCCTTGGCCCAAAAGTGCTTTGCCATGTCAGTTTCTTGTATCCATCTCTTGAAGAGTTCTATTCTTCCTCTCAACAACACCATTTTGTTGAGGAGTTCTAGGACAAGAGAAATCATGTGATATCCCTTAGGAATCAAACAGACTCTCAAACTTGTCATTCTCAAACTCTCCACCATGATCACTTCTGACATGCACAATCCTGCAACCCTTCTCGTTTTGCACTTGGGCAACAAAGGTAGAGAACACAGAATGCGACTCATCCTTGCGTCTTAAGAATTTTACCCATGTCAAACGGCTATAGTCGTCAAGGATGACCATCCCATATTTCTTGCCACCTATAGACTCAGTTTTCACTGGTCCAAATAGGTCAATATGCATAAGTTCCAACGACCTTGAGGTGGAAACAACATTCTTGGTATTAAAGGGTCTTTTTGTAAATTTGCCTTTCTGACATGCTTCACAAAGAGCATCTGAAGAATACTTCAGATTTGGCAAGCCCCTGACAAGGTCAAGCATACTTAGCTGAGAAATCTTTCTCATGCTAGCATGCCCTAACCGTCTATGTCATACTCATTGCTCTTCGTTAACAGAAAGAAGACACTTTACTTTCTAAGTTTCCAACTCAGATAATCTGATCTTATATATGTTGTTCCTCCTCTTGCTGTTAAAAAGAACTGAGCCTTCTATCTGGGGAAGACTTCTGATGATCTTCTTGGCCTGATCAGCAGTAGAGTATCCTTTGTCTAGAACTCTAAGTCCAGCAATGAGCATCTGAAACCTTGAGAACATTTCTTCTACATATTCATATTCTTTCATCTTAAATCCTTCATACTTCTGGACTAGCGCAAGAGCCTTAGTCTCTTTGACAATTTTGTTGCCTTCATGAGTCAATCTGAGAGAGACATAGATAGACTTTGCAGAATCTTTGTCAGTGATCTTCTCATATTCTTCATATGAGATAGCATTGAGCAAAATGGTTCTTGCTCTATGGTGGTCCTTGAACTTCTTCTTTTGATCTCCAATCATCTTGTCTCTGGGAATCTTCACTCTACTTTCATCAACAGGAAAGGTGTAGCCATAAACTATAAGATCTCAGAGATCCGCATCAAAGCTAAGGAAGAAGCTTTCAATCTTGTCCTTCTAGTAATCAAACTTCTCGCCATCAAAGATAGGTGGTTTGACGCTGTATTGATCTTTGCTTTCAGCAGTGGTGGTATCCATAGAGTTTTTCACACGGCCCAAATCTACTGAACACTGTTAAGTGTGGTAATCACAACTTGCGTTTTGATACCAATTGAAGGTATGAAAACACTAGAAAGGGGGTTTTAATAGGGTTTTGCAATAAAAATGTTGGATTACATTCACTTATGCTAAGAAGTTCTCTTCATCTGCTTCTAAGTTCGGACGGTTAAACTCTGATGCCTTGCTACACAATTTCATATAGCTCTGATGCAATATTTATGCTTTGATAGTATTATATCTATTATTGCTTCTTCATAGCTCTGATCACTCATTCTACACATTTTGTTTTGCTCTGATCACATATCTAATAAAAATAGAATGCCCTGATAAATTATTTCATAAAGCTCAGAATCTAGACGCCTCTAATGTTTTCATTTAGTTTAAGATTCAGGGGGAGCTGAACAAACTATACACATCCGGATAAGATCTTTCTAAACCTTAAACTCTTAATTGTGTTAGTTTCTATTCATCAAAATATATAGTTTTGTCATTATCAAAAAGGGGGAGATTGTAAGACCAAGATTTGGTTCTGTGTACATCTCTAGGTTTTGATGATAACAAGTATATATTTTGTGTATGAATAACTTTGGTACTCTAATGTTTGTCTTTGGTGTATTTGACAAACAGGTTTTGATTCTGATTGAAAGTAGAATTCATCAGAAGTCAAAGACCAAAGTGTTGACCAACAAACCGCTTCTGCACTCACTACGTTCTGATGAACGGTAGTCTATTGCTTCAGATGTTCTGAAGATATAAGCTCTGATGAGGGTTATGAAGAATCAAGTGCCGAAGAATCTGAAGACCAGAACTTCTAAGTGAACAGTCAAAGACTCTGAAGACTTGAAGATTCTGAAGACCCAAAGAAAGCTGGCTCTGAAGACCAAATGCTTCTATTCTGAATACCAGAAGTTCTGAAGGGAACGGTCCAGAAGCTGAAGACTTGAAGTTCTGAAGATCCAAGCATCCTCGTGATTCGGACTTGAAGCTTCACAAGTTTACATTTGAAGTGCGCCTCTTAAGATCAGAAGTCAACAGTAAAGGACAAAGGGTCACTATCAAATAATACAATCACAGTGTACTATCCTGACCGATCTACCTACGGGGATAAGCCTTTGAACGATATGGAAATTCAAGAAGTACCCTCCAACGGATATAATTTCACAACGGAAATATCACCTTGTGCTTGGAGTATTTAAAGGCGGAAGAAAGGAAGAAAAAGCTAAGACACTGCATTGCAATACAACTCTCATTCAAGCGATAAACCTTAGCAATCTTTTTCTTCACTGTTCTTACTTTGTTTACACTCTGCTTGTTTAGAAGCAAATCTTTTTAAACCCAATAATTTCAAACTCTTGTTTGTATTTCCTTAAGGGACCGGTTAAGTCAGTAGCCTTGAGAAGACTAAGACTTGTGTGTCTTAGTGTTTGCTAGTTCTTAGGATTGTTAGTCACTGAGCAAGGTGTGCTAGTGCAGTTGTAACACTGGACTAGCACACCTTGCTCAGTGACTAACAATCCTAAGAACTGGATTAGCTAGAGGATTTGTTCAAGTGAACCAGGATAAAATCCTTGTGTGTTTCTCTCTTTACTCTTTGATCTCCTTCCTTTGATTCCGAGAGATTTACGTGAACCCCCTTTATTTTACAAAACTTTATTCAAACCCCCCTTTCTAGTGTTTTTCATACGTTCAGCGACGATGCAGTGAACGAGATGTTATTGAGACATGACGTGGACGAGGTTGAGGCACCATAGGAAGATAAGGCTCTTGTGGAACCAAAGCTCCTTCGCCTCGAAGAGGACTTGATGAAGGTCGAATAAAGGGATTTTTCCGCGCTCAGATTTTCCATCTTGAAGGGTTTCATGGCCTAGGAAGTTTGGATTGGCTCAATGTGGTTCTAGGCTTGAGACTAATATAGTTGTGTTTGGTATGAGGTATTTGTTGATGGTGATTACTTGGAGGGTTTCATGGCTGGTTTGGTTAGGGAAAAATGGTTATGTGGTTGTGTGCTCACAAAAAAAAAAAACTCTCTTATCTGTTTTAATTCTTCTCATTTCTTTTCTTCTTCATTAAAACCAACTTCTCCATTCTTGTGATTGTGAATCAAATCTAGGTGTGGGTAGTGGTACGTGGGTGGGGATGAAGGAAGAAGGGGAAATATGATTTTTTTTTGTGAGGGTTTATTGTTCTCGTTCCTCTTCACTGGCTTCGGTCACTGATTTGAAGGGCTGGTTGATGCACGGGTTTAGCGCCAGTCGATGCTAGGTTTGGCCGAAATCTTCATTCTCACTAGAAAAGCTAAAGGAAAATTGGATGGAAGATGAGGGTTGAAGAAGAAGATTTCTCAATAATTAAATTAAATTCAGCAATATTTTTTTAAAATAATAATGACATGACACTTATGTGTATAAAAGTTGGATCCTGAGATTCAGTCATAAACCACTTTGCCTCGGTTGTATGTAAACCCCCTTCACCACGACCACCTAAAGTGATCAAGAAGGGCTCTTTTGGGTCGTTTTATATTTCTATCTGATAGGAGAAATAAATAGGAAGGGATGGTTCTTTCAGGTCATAATATAAGACAACGTCAGATATTTCCGTTGTCAATTAGACGGAATGACCCATTTTTTATAAATAATAAATTGTGGTGGTGATTCCCCTGTCTTCCTCAAGCTGAAGCGGAACATTTTCTTTTCTTCTCTCTCTTTTTTTTTTTTTGTTTCTTTAAAGTTGAAGTGTGGATCTGTAATGACAAAAATTAAGAAATATAAGAATTATTTTCTTCTTCTTGCTTGCGTGATTTTGTTTTTCTATGGTAGAGTATGTTGAAAAGAAAATTGTACCAAAATAAAGAGTATGGTAGTTTCAAAAAAAAAAAGAGTATGTTGAAAAATCAAGTTTTATTTTATATTTTGATTCCTCCATAATTCATGTAAGTATTTAAAAAAATTGGAAATACCCACTAAATTACACATAAAAAATTATGTTTGCCTGCTGTGCGGACACGTCATAAAAAATTGGGTAAATCCGTAAATCTACTGAAACCTCTATATTTCCATATTAGAAGGATTTATTTCTTTGAAAAATCAGTCCAGGAACCAATATTAATAATTCACTAAAATATAGGGATAAAAAAATATTTCACACTTATTTTTTCAATTTTGCACGTAAATATTTATGATAAAGAAAAAATACACATGCACCAAAAAATGTAAAGTTAACGTAATCTCATAAACTTAGAAATGAGTCTCATAACTAACAGCAATGAAATTACATTAAAAAAATTAATTTTGGATTCTCTCAATTCAAATCCCCTCAATCTAATAACTGAACCATGTTTAGTTTATTTTCACCGTTTATTGTATAAAAACATCCTAATATCCTATGCGTAGCGTAGAAACTATTCCCCTTATTGTAATAGTAGTAGACTAGTCACTAGTAGTTACTTTCATTTAAAACAAAGTAGTTAATTGAAACATAAAAATATTAAAAAGTCGACTCTGCTGGGGATCGAACCCAGAATCTCTGGTTCCGTAGACCAGCGCCTTATCCATTGGGCCACAGAATCTTGATTTTAATATGTCACATTGTATGTTATTAGTATATGTTTATCAGAGTAACATAGGCCTGATTGAGATTATTTTTGGATTAGTAAACATAATAAAAGGCAATTTTTTTTATTACATAAAATATGGAGAAGTTTCATACATTTTTCTTTCATTTACCATGATTCTCTTTTGTGACATTTTTTTATTTTACAATTTGATCCTTTATGGTCTGAATAATAAATAGAAAGACACTAAACTCTCTTATTTTCAAAGGTATCGACTCAATGCCAATAATACTGAAATCCAGTTTTACATCTTTTCATATTTTATTAATATAGTTAGTTTCAAAAAATATTTTATTAATATAGTTGATTATACAAGGTGGATAACATATTTGTAAATTTAAAATTTTCAAAATATAATTGATAATTTTTAATTGTAAAGATATGAATAATTAATAACTTGGTTGTGTACCCAAAATTAATTGGTTTAATAATAAATGAGTATGTACCGGGTTAAAAAATTTGATTTTGTTATATCGTAGTAATGCAGCGTTTCATTCTTAGGGACGTCAAATTTGCGAGTTGTGTTTTCTGAGCTTTGTTCATCCATCAACCATGGTAATTTTACGCGCTACTCCATCACCATTATTAGTTTCACACCACTTATCTATTTTTCATTAAAAAAATGAATTTTATGAGATAAAATTAATTGACAAGCAAAGTAAATTTTAAAGATGTAGTAATTACCTTGAATAACATGATAATAATCAATTGAATTACTCAATGCGGGTACCGCACCCAAAAAAATCAAAGTACCACACAATTTACGACTATATCGGTGTTTTGGTATATATAATGAGCTGGTTGTTTTTTTTTTGGAAAAACCAAATATATAAGTCCTATGTACGGCTTAGAGGGAGACATTTCATATCTTCCGAGATCCATCCTACAATATGGGGCCAAAAAGCCAAAATATATGATTTTAGCCCCAATAAGTTATAAGAAAAATTTGCAAGTGATTGAGTTCAGTAGTTCCTCGTACAAAATTATTGACCCTATAGATATAGTAAAATGGAGAAGACAAAATTGTTTCAAGCACCAATAGAACCAGAAGCGCCCTTGTTTCAAAGAGGGAAGAACGGGTTATTCACATTTCATTTGATGATCAGAGGCAAATAAAAAGCTAAGTAATGATACTTCTAAGGGATTCCTCTTGCAAAAAATAGAGATGTCTCCTACATTACCCGTACTATGTGGAAGTATAAATAAAGGCAAAGTCTAGAGTTGTATTACAAATGATAAATAAAGGCAACAGAGCCCACAAAATAAGTAAACGAAAAAAGAGAATAAAAGCTACAGGAAAAAAACAAATCAAGAGAACTGGGGAAAAACGCAGCAGTTGAGAGAAATCAATTGACTCAGAGAGCACCACAGATTCGGTTCCATGCGCTACCACGAAATGTCGGAGAGCAACGAGGAAGAAGCAGGAGCTCGCGACCAAGAAGGATGATGACAGCAGCAAGGGGCTTTAGCAAACATCAAGGAGGCGCCACATAAACAGCAGCAAAAGAGACCAGAAAACACGTCTAAGCTAAACCTGCACAAGCATAATAGAAGATACCTACCAGCTGCAGAAAATCTAAGAATGCACAGACCCACAATGTAACACCCCAGTTTCCGTTATTAGGTCATTTATTATTTTATTTTAATTATTATTATGATATATGGTAATTAAGTAATTTTATTAGATAATTAAGTGATTAAATTAAATAAGATTTTTAGGTTTTAGTGTGAGTAGTTGGGAGTGGAGCCCACTAGTACTACTAGTTTAGGGTTAGGAGTGAAATAAATATAAAGAAATAAAATAAGGATTAGCAGATGAGCAGACTGAAGAACACGTGAGATAAGGAGAGGAGAAAAGTGGAGGAAACCTAGAGTTGATCTACAAGAGGTAAGGGTTTGAATTCATGTTTTATGGATTGGTATGATAGTGGATAATGATAGGAAACATGATTTAGGAACCTTAGGATGTAGGAATTTTCTAAATTGAAAATAGATAGTTTTGATTTCTAGATGAATTGTGGGGTGGAGAAGAGGGATGGTAGTGCGCGCGGTGGCACGCGGGAGAGCGCACGATGGCGCGCAGCGGCGCGCGCATGGAGGCGCACGGAGCGCGCGGTGGCGCGATGCGGAGCGCGCAGTGGCGCGCGGTGGCGCATAGTGTGTGGGGTGGTGCGCGCACGGAGGCGCGCTAAGTGTGGTGGTGCGCGCACGCATGACGCGTTTTGGGGGAAAATTAGGAAAAATCCAGTTTTTTTTTTAAATAGTTGCAGAATCAGGTTGCTTATCAATTATGCCTAAATTACATCTATTTTTAATATTCATTCTAAGTTGCTGTTTCTGAATTGATGTTATGTGTTAAGTTGCTAAGTTATTGTGATTGTAAGTTGTGTAATTGAAAACATGTAAGCATGTGTTTTGTGCAACTGGCCAAACGTGGTTCCAATACTACAAGGCCTCTCCATTATCTTAATCACTCCATTTGTGCATAAGGGTAGCTATCATGGATTTGTTAACAGGTCTCTTAATGTAATATAGGATGATTCATTTTTGGCATATTCAATGGCCGGAATTTGATGCTGCTCATAAAGCCTTGAAGTCAGGTCCAGCGGGCCGGGTTATCTTTTGTATGCTGTGAAGACTCTGGAACAGTGTTTGAAGTTGCTTGTGTTTTGCCCAATTCTCTTCTTAGTGTTTTTTCTGGTTTGGCTCCGGTATGGGTACTCTTTTTCCTCCATGGGGTTTTTCCCACTGGGTTTTTCCTAAGGAGGTTTTGATGAGGCTTGTACCTGAGCTCTTTTATTCCAGAATTTCACTTGGACCTTAGCGTTAAATGTTTGAGTTAAACTGATTTTGGATGTTGGCTTTGTATTGGTATATGTTGTTTTTAGATTCATCTACATGAGAGGATTGTTCTCATGGCTTCTTCTTTATTAATGAAATTCATTTTGTTCTCAAAAAAAAAATTAGGACTTGGAGATGGTCTAAATATGCATATGTTAGTTGAGTTTTGCACAATACACTGGATAGTTGTCAAGAGGCAATGTTTGCTTGTTCTCGTGGAGGCTAGTGACTTGTCCCAAAACTGTAGATGATTTTAAAAGCTTAGAGGACGAGCTTTATTGGAGGTTATCAGTCTGTAGTGGACGCGGTGATACCGCTAATGATAACACTTTGGTACCAAATGCATTTGCACGGGTCTCACTTGAGTCATATGTGTTATTGTAAAATTGCAATGTTAGGCCTTAGGGAGCTGTTGATGCTAATTAATGATAATTGTGATATTTTTGGAGCGATTTGATATTGTGGTAATTGGAGACTAGACTGGGCGAGACCCAGGGGCCCTCACCCAGGGGTGCTTGTCCCATGGAAATGAGTGAGCCAGGGAGTTTGGGCCTCCCCTAAGAGGCCCAACTGGCCCACTAAGAATGGTTAGGGGCGTTAGGCCAAACCCCAAGCCTATAAATATGGGGCGGTTACCAATTGTAAAGGGGACTTAGCTCATTTGAGAAATAAAGCTTGAAATTCAGTTATATTCTCTCTCTAAGCGGTTACATTCTTTCTCTCTAAGATTCTCACATCGCAATCCTCTCACTCTAGGTACTATACCTCATCTTTATGTTCTTGGTTAGAACAGAGACAATTATATTTGTTTTACTCGAGCTGTTAATTATGGAGTATTGTCATATCTGTGGAGTAGATTGATTGTATTAAATTACATAATTTATTATTTGTTAGTAAGGTGTGAAGCAGTTGTGGAACATATATAATCTTTTACATTACTTATTATTATGCTTATCCATATGATATGAGTTCTCACCCTTCTATTGAAATGATGTTCTATGCGATATCGCTCAGGTAACGAAGATAGTGGAGCTTCTCGCAAGGGTTAGTCGGAAGAGCTAGTCTTTTATTTATATTTTAGTTATGAGAGTCATGCTCTGTTATGTAACACTGGGAAACGTTTAGTATTGTACCTGGATGTTAAGAGATACTTCGCGTACTCTCGTTATTTATTTTTGGATTATGTTAAATTTTGGAGTTAAAATAAATCCGCTGTGCTATGCATATGATGTTGAGACATTAAAGTTGAAAAATTATATCTAAATTATGAGCATGACAGGTGTTTTGATTTATGTTTCTGGAAAATAAATGTGATATCCTTTGTGTTATGCATTTACTCTGATTTATGCTATAATATGTACGCGAGGTTTAGAGAATGTTACACACAAGACACCAGTTCCGGTGCAACCATCCTTTGCAAACTTGTCGGCTCTCTCATTTGCTTCCATGAAGATGTGATGGACTCCCACACAAATAACTTGAGTAGCCAAGAAGTCTATCTGATTTTGGTCATTCAACAGTAAAAGCAGTAACATGTTAAGTTTTTTAAATGTAAGAACTTGACCAATAATTTTTTTTTTCAATCTTTCCCATAAACTATCATAACACAAACAAAAAGCCTAAACTTAAAATGTACAAATTTTCATATATCTTTTTTTTGTTCTACATCTATCTCCTTTACAAGTATGTTTTTACACCCTACAATTAAACAAAACCTCCTAAAATCCTACCATCAAAACAAAACAAAAAAACAAAAATTTCAAATCAAAGTTAAAATGATGTCTCACTCCTCAAACACACCACCAAAATTCAATCATTCCATGGTTGTTGTGTTATTCACTCTTTTCCACCTCCACCTGAAATAAGCAAGAAGAGAAAAGTGAAAAATCAGTGATATAATATGTGATGACCTATGAGAGAAAAAGTGAAGTATGAAGAATGAATCATTACTCTTCCATAGCTTTTCTTTGTTGTTGTACCACAAACACCGAAGCTTTCCCAGCTGCATCAGTGGAAACTAACAAGTCCCCCAACACCCCAAGTTCTGGGTACTCAGTCCACTGCAACAACCCACAAGTTTGAGGAGTTTCAACCCCTGCTTGTCTCCCAACAATGATCAAATCAAACTCACTCACCAAAGAACGAATTACTAGAGCAGTTTCTGGTCCATCATTCACAATCTCCTCAATGTACCTCACCCTTGAGTCCCCCACCTTGCTCTTCATCTTAATATCTTCAAGAAGCTTCGTGTCCACCTCCGTCTTCCACTCCTCCATGTCCATATTTGGAGTCAAGAACCGCACCACCGTGAGCATCACATGCGGGTTCTTGGTCATTCTCTTGGCAAAGAAAAGTCCTTCTCTATCGTCTTTCCCTCCTATGAAAAGAACACAAACGTTGTATGGAGTCTCAGGTGAGAAAACATGTGTCATTTGTACTCTTTCTATCAGCACCCCAACAGAACATGGAGCTCTTTCCATGACTTGGTAGTTCAGGTCCCTTACGCACTCATCCTCTAGGTCAATGGAGCTGCCTGTTAGACCAAAACACAAATTGAGAAATTCTATTACTTTATAAAAAGTGCTCTTTATATATAATAGAGTAACTCATAACTGTCCCCAATGATAGGTCCAGTTGCAAGAACCGTGGACATATAGGTTAGGAGGAAGGTCCGATAATCAATTATTGGATGATGTAATTTATATTTCTGATGTAAAATAAAAGTAAGTCATAACCATTACATGACAATTGAATTAAAGTTAAAATACTAAATAAACATGAAGCTAATGATAAATAATCAATGATTACATAAGAAAACATAATAGCCCTTAAACTAGCATCATCTGTTAGACTTTTGTATCAGATGTGTGAGAATAGTAGAATTTCAAATATCCTCTTTTAATTTTCAAAACATGATCAACTCCGTCTGATAATTGATATAAGTGCATGTCTATATTTTATGCTTTTTCAAGAATAGATGTTCTCCCAATTTTATGAGCCCTAATTATAAAATTGAAATTTGTGAATTATTAAACCTTAGGAAAATATGTTTTCCCCAATTTTATCATTCTCCTTAATACTAGTTACTATAACATTTCATTTTTTTTTAACTATCTAACATTTTATTATTACTACTAAATTTATTTGTAACATCAAAAATAATATTGGACATAAATTCTAATAATATACAATCGATATACTCCTATATATATATGTTTGCAGAGGCTAAAAACAACCGCTAATATATCCATCAATTATGTGTTTATAAATAAAATTATATCTCAATAGAAGATACCCTATGTTAATGCAAAAAGAAGTGTGTATGTTTAGATATAAGAACTCTTGTAACATTACCATCAGATGACCATTTTCTGTGGAAAGGGAGCACAATAAGCGACGTGAACTTGTCAAGCGCCAAGCTGCAAATATCATCGTACATCATATCTGGCGGAGAAAATGCCGTGAAGGCGATCACAGACAGAGCACCCTTGAACTCCCTCTCGAAGTTCTTGAAAGCGTCGAGAAGCTTCTCCGCCACAGAGCTTTTGGAATCTGCTTTCTTCTTCTTCTGCAGCTCGTGGCAGATGAAGACAGGGGAAGCTCTTCCAATGAGCTCTCTGAGCTGCAACACGTAGGCGCATAGCGGTTGGTCTTTCGATGGGTACGTCGCTTCAAGAAGGTTTATTGTTGGAGGGATGTTGTCCGATCTATGAATGACTGTGAGGACTCTGAGCTCTGCATTGTTCTTGAGGTTGATGATGTTTCGGTTTGAGTAGCCTGCGTATTTTCTCATAGGATCGTAGAGGCCACGTAGGAACATTGGTATAACCGTGGCGTTTAATATGATATACATCATTAGTAAAGAGTAGACGTTATCTGGTATGCCCTGCATTTGAAATAAGCAAATTGAATTATCATCACAAACTCTCTCATGAATCATTAAACATATATAGGTTTAGTTTCGTATTCGTTCATATAGTTTCAGGCAAGCAAGCATGATTTCAGTCTCCAAAATTTTCATTGCGTGGCATTGAGTTTTTCTACTTTTAAAATTGAACAAATTTGATCTAGATATTAATCTGTCGTCTAGTAGTGAATAAAAATATTGACACATTATAAATTTTTTCATTTGTATGTCGAAAGTGACGTAAATCATCTTAAAATGTTATTCACGTAAAAGTATTGTGATCCATGATTTTTCGTTAATAATTGGACGATATCTAGAGTAAATTTGTTCAACTTAGAAAACAGATTCACTTAATTTGACTAATTGAAACTATAAATACCAAAATTATGCATTCATGAAATAATAAGACCAAAAGTGTGATTAAGACTTATTTTCATTCGGGCTTGTATAAATCATTTTAATTAAAATATGAGGTGAAATGATTATAAGTAAGTTTAGGAGACCAAGTAAAACATGTGTTAAAATATCACTGCAACATCAAGATTAGAATGATTTTACTTGTATTTACTTACTTCAAGTTGAGTGATTTGAATAACCTTTTTACCATAAATTAGCAACATACTTAAGAGCTTAATGAGCAATGAGACATGAAAGAAAAGAATAATGCTTACAAGGACATCTCTGGTCAAAGAGCACGCAGCCATTTCCACAATGCCTTTGGAACACATGATCAAAGAGAGAGACACAGCATCATTCAACGGCAACTCCCTCATTATAGAAATCACCATGCATACAGCAAATTTCACAACAGAAGTCACAACTATAATGACCAGAGTCTGCACCATGTAGTTATCAATTCCCCCACCACCATTTTTATCCCTCCAATCCATGAAATCCCTCAGACTCACCCTCATGGAACAGGTAGTCACAAACACAGGCATCAAAACACCATTCGCAAAAGTATCAATTTTTTTAATTACTGCAGTGCCCAAAGGAGGCCCAGCAGGAACAGCCAAGCCCAAAATAAAAGGCCCCAAAATACTATAGAAGCCAAAACGGTTCGTTGCATAGGATGCAAAAAGCACCATTGTGAGAATGCAATACACGTAGTGATCATTCACATTTGAACCTTCTGGTGTTTGTCTTATGATCCAGAACATGGCTGGGCGAATCACAAAAAAAATCAATAAAATCAGGCAAATCGTGGCCGCAAGACCGATGAGAGCTCGGTTAAGGCCATGCCGCGACGCTAGCGTTGCGAACTGCATGATTGATGTCAAGAACATGTTGAGCATTTCGCAGAATAGCGCCGCGGATTGGCCTACCCTTCCCAATTCAGAGTTCAGGATCTTCAGGTCGCTTAGAACTGAAGAAACAACGGGGAATGTCGTGAAGGAGATGACGCTGATGATGATTCCAAGCATTCCTGTTTGAGATGGTTGGAGGTGTTTTGATGAGTAGAGATTCAAAACGAACATGCCGCTTGTAAAGGGGGCTAGTACAGCGATAGTTCCCATGTTTGTGGCGCTCCTTCTTGTTCTGAGGATCATGGTCATGTCTGTTTTGACACCTGTGTAGAACATGAAGAACATGTAGCCGAATACTGAAAGTAAACCCAGAGTTTCTTGGGAATCGAAGAAGAACAACCTCTCAACGATCGTGCTCCATGTATGGGTGAAGGTAGTTGCTAATAGTATGCCAACCTGCTCAACAAAATCGACAAGCGTATGTTAGTGCATGTTTGAAAATTCTTCTATAATTTTATTCTAAAGGCAAAATTAATTTTGAAGACGAGCTTTTATTACTAATTTATAGATGACAGAATCAATTCCAATAAAAGAGATGCTTCTAATAAGAAGCAAATGAACTTTTTCACTAGGTGGAGTATCAGTTACATGAACAACAGAAAAAATATTTCAATAGTCATACTTGGCCATGTAAGCCATAATAGATGAAGGGAGTCAAATCATTTATTCATGTGTTTTCATGTGTTTTCAGTTGGTATCTCATTTTCTATCTCATTAATCAAGTTATGTCATGTCATTTAAAAATTACTAATATAAGATTATAATTTTCATATTCAGGTCTACATGACACCATTTAATTGATGAGACAAATGAGATCTGAGGACACTAAATTATGACATAAAATCTTCATCTCTTATGCCCCTATTTAGGGTCTCTTTCCCTATTTTTGACAATCAAATTGTGTCAAGTAGATATAAATATGATACAATCCTACATGTAACTTTTAAATGACATGATAGAATTTAATTTGTGAAAGAGAGTAAACACCATGATTTCAATCCATAAACATCAATGTGAGAAGGAGATGTATCACAACACTCTTAGATATCATAAAAATATAAAGTTCATGATTAAAATTATCTTAGAGTGACAAGTTTCATTTTGAGTCTTTCACCATGCTTACTTTACAAGCAATAACCAAGCATGAATATTATTATATAATTGATTCGTGTCATAAAAAATTAACAGAGTTTCTATGACTTACAATGCACATTGAAGTGAATCTGGGGATTCCTAGACGACACAAGATGGTTTGGAAGAAAAGAGTTCCAAAAAAGATCACACAAATCTGCAGCTGCAACACTGGCAAAGAATTCACTGGAAACATTTCAGAATCATCCATGCGCAACCATGGTGTCGCTGAATTCACCCGCGGCGGCATGGATATGCATGTTCTAATATATTCATAAACTGTGTCATTAATCGCATTCTTGTTTTTTGTGTTTATTTTCCCCTCCATGCTACAAAAAGAATGCAGATTAATCAAAGGAAAAAGAAACAAGAGAAAAATGAAAATTTTAGCTCACAAATGGAAGCTCAAATGCCAGGAATTAAGAACTTCATCTCTCCAGCCATTAGTAGCAGTCATTGACAACTACCGTAACTGCATCTTGTTGCATACTGTTACCGTTCTAATAATATGAAAATTGTAAATTGGATTCTGTCATATGTTGCTATTGTTGCTGTCAAATGCGATTTCTTGTTAAGTTAACAAAGTGTTAAATTTAGATAACAAGAGCTAGAATAAATAACTGTTGTTAATATACTACTTATAAAAAAGGACAGAGAACATTTGAAGGACACACTAACTATCTGCCAAGCCAATTGTATATGATCATGTTCAAACAAATTTCAAGCACAAATCAAATCAATTCTATCTGTGCTATTAACAATTCAACTGAGATCTTCTATAGTTCTCTACTATTCATGTTACGAGACACTCTCATAGTTTTTGTGGTTTATTTATTTCAAAATATATTTTTAAATGTATTTTTAATTAATCTCTAAAACTCTGATGTTTTATGTTCCATTTTCTTTTTGATATTTTTAGTCCCTACGTTTAGCAAAGTATTGTATTTTTACTTTTTAGTCTCTTGTTACAATGCTTTTAGGATGTAAAAGTATATGAATTTTAACTTTTGAATAGCTAAAGATTGTAAAATTAAAAGAGACTAATTTCAAATCGTGTTTGAAAAGTATGTAAATTCGTTTGGTATTGAATGGTAGAAAAGTATTAGGTAATAAAATATGAGGTATGGAAGCAATATTATATTCAAAATGAAAGAACATCTAGGGCTTTTTTATGAGGAGAGATGACACTAATTTACTATTAATTATTTTTATATTTTTTAGTTTCTAAATTCAAATTTTATTAAAATATATTATGTTCATGTAAAAGATTTATTCAGCATGAAGAATAATTTAAAATTATCATAAAAATGTAGTTATTAAATAAAAGATGTGTGTATGTGATTTTTAATATATATGTTGTGCATTAATTCTTTTTTTTTTACATGTTAATTACATATTTATTAATTAGAGGAGGGATATATTGACTCCAGGAGTCAATTAAAAAACTAACTCCAAATCTTGGCCCTTCATTTTATGTTCACAAATAGAAGGAGGAGGAATCCTGGTAGTGGAGGCCACATGAGAGGTTTGAAGTTTTAATCTCAACCTTTTCTTTCTAATAAAATGAAGGGACAAGATTTGGATTTTTTAATTGACTCCTGGAGTCAATACATGCCTCCTCAATTAGAGGATAACATTATATTTCAATGTTTTAGCAGATTTTAATTATTAAATATTATTAATTACCAAAGGTAACAATGAAACCAAATTATTTTTCTGGGTCAAAATTAAACACCATGTTCCAGTCACCTTTTTTTGGGTACAGAATCGTCACTATTAGTTTTATCAATCAATTAAGTGCTTTGTTAGACTAACTAATTTAATCCTAAACTCGACAGTGACACAGGGGCTCAATATCCCCTTATAATACTCAGTAACTACTACCTATTTCTCCCCACTTTTTCCAAATTAAATCTTTGTAGTATTGATGAACTTCTTTTATTACTTTCAAAAAAAAAAGATGAACTTCTTTTATTGGCATTCGAGAAATAGCTTGTCCACCATGTGAATAAAAATACAAGTTAGTGGCAGAAAGTAGTTAAAATAATCTTGGTTGAAGAAATAATTTGAATATCTCATTCATCAAACATACTTAGAATCTGGTTACTTTATTTTTTTATTTGGATTATCTGATTCCCATTTTAAATTACAAAATTATCAACTTATATTATTAATTTCCTATTTTTAAACTTTTGTTTATAAAATAGGGAAAATGACTTTTTATTAATTTTTTCTGTACAAAACATAAAGAAAGACAGTTTTGCAATTTAAAACTGAGAAGAGGAAATGAGAAACAAGCTTAGTTCAATTTTTTTCATCATTGGTTCAGCTGGATAGTAGAAAGCAGGGCTTAAAAGAAGGAAAATCAAAACAGAGCATGCATTATTATATTCACCAATGACAAACAAACTTCAGTCAAGAAAAGTAAGGTCTTAGCAGTTAAAGTAGGTATTCCTATTTGTTCAACAGTTATCTAACCAAAATGAAGCATCCAAAGATCCACACCAAAATATATATGATGATATATTGACATTGATTTGAAAAGTATATTAATATTCCCATTTCCTCAATTCCATGCCATCAGGAGGACTTCCCTCTACCTTCTTTGTTCCCACTTCTTTCCAGTTTGTTGACAGTACTGTTCCATTAGACTCCACCTGCAACAAAATTGAAATATCAAAAGGATGCCAAATAAAGATGAATAAACAAGTGGCATCATAATACTCTAAGTCTCTAACCATGATCCTAGATAGAAAATATATAAAACTTACAAATGACTTTTTCATTGCCCTTCTTGTATCCTCATCTGCATCTTGATATATTTCCCGGAAAAATTTGTTGAGCGCTGCATCACCATCAAGTTTTTCGTCCTTCTCCTGAAATGAAAAATGTCAGGAGGACGAAGTGAGCTGAAAAACAAAGGATTAAAACTTCTTATAGGAAGTAGACAAACCTCTTTTTTAACTTGCGCTTCAAGCTTATCCCAATCTTTTTTTGGTTTTGAGGATGGGTAAGTAGGTCTTTGACTTCCAATAACTGCGAAATTTGTGGCAGCAAGGGATAAGAGTAAGATATAAATCATGATAAAAATTAGGTAGTGGGTGTGGATATGAAGATAATTAGGGTCCAAACAGCAAGTGCATCCAACAACTGCGAAATTTTTGTTAGTTCATACTTGAGATTACTAATAATATTGTCTGTAAATTCGAATAATCTGTACTAGTTATCATTATATGTGTATTACAAGTTTATTTACGTTGCATCTTTGGTATGACAGCTACTCAGCAATCTGCTATTCCACTTAATATGAAATAAAGGGATCATGTTAAATCAATGCAGGAAGGAAGGTAAACTGCAGATGATAAAGCTGAAATTACCAGAAGAAATATTAGCCCTCTGTGCAACTGCAACCTCTCTGGTGAATTCTAGTGAATTCCAGTGAATAGGTTCTGCTTTCCCTAGGCGAATTTCAATTTTGGTGGACAAAACTTCATACCGGCATCTGGAAGATATGATCTGATTGAAGATAACAAAAAATTAACATAATAGACAGAATGACAAAACAATGCTAAGATAATCATATAGAGGAGTTGAAATGTGAATATGCCAACATAAAAGCTTGAGACCAAAACACAAATACAAGAACAAAAGCCTTATCACAATAAGTGAGGTCGGCTATGTGAATCATTTTCATATTAAGGATACAACCAACTTTATGTTATAATATGAGATAACATAAAATAAAATCAGATAACCAAAATTATAACCATGTCCAGTATCCACAGTATAACCATAACAAAAATTATGATATAAACCCATACAAGCTACATTTACCCCAGTGATCCAAGCATTTTATACTAAGAGACAAAGGTTCACATTGGCTACTGATACCTTCCCAAATAAGCGAGGTTGAAAAGTATATGCATATTTGATCCACATATTAAAGATATCATACCAACTTTACATTATAATGAGATAAAATAAAACAAAATATGAGATAACCAAAATTATAATCATGTCCAGTATCCACAGTATAACCATTACAAAACTTATGATATAAACCCATGTAAGCTACATTTTCCCCAGTGATCCAAAAGCATATTATACAAAGAGACAAAAGCTCTTATTGATACCTTTCCAAATAAGCGAGGCTGAAAAGTATATGCATCTTCTCCAGGGACATTAATGCTAACACTTAACTACAAATCAGGAAAAAAGGGAGTAAGCTTAGAATGTGGTATACCAACTTGTTCCACCAAGATGCATGGAATTGTAATAAAAAATAGCATAAGAAACGTTGACTAATTAAATAAGAGCCATACTATTTGTTCACCAAAATCAACAGTAATGCTTTCCTTTGATACGCCCTTTGCAAATATGGTTACAACCACTTCATCCGGTTTCTGGTAGAATTCATGCCTGCATAATTATTATTTTTTCAAAGTTAACATCTTCCATTAAAAGAAATTTGTTAATGCACATAGAGCACAAAAGATCGTACGCAAATAATAGAAGAAATATTACAGACGACTTATTTATAAGTTCTGCTCATCAGATACTGAAAAATTGTAAACACTCAAGTGATGAGGGATTATTTTCTAGAAGCCCATACATAGAAATAAACCATCCATGACATGTCAAATAACAAAATATGACATGACATTAGAGCTAACATCCTTGACCAAGTGGTTTAAAATTTGATTTTTGCTGCCCCCAATATTTTAATTCAAAGTTTATTTTCAGCATGAAGTAGCAGGCCTTCTTACTGATGCATCAAGCCCAAAGGCCCCTTTGCATGAAGAGATGTGATACAGATGAATCAACCAAAAAAAAAAGATGCAATATATAAAACCATTCATTTTCATTCACCCAACATTTTGTACTTTGGAGATTCACCTGTATTAGAGCCAACTTGATTAAGTGACAATTCTTTGGGAACAATGGAATTCTGAAACAGTACAATAGAAATATGATACAGTAAAACAGAAATTCTCAATTTCTGAAATTGAGAGCCCAAGCACCTATGGCTGCACGGTGTCAAAAGAATAACTTCCGTGCCTCCCACTGCTACCCTTGACGCTCTATAACCCACTCTCTCCCACTCCCACTCTTTCTCTCTCTTGGTAACTGCTCCACATCAGCCACCTATGGGTTTTCCTTAACTGCCCTCTTTTCCCTAGTGTAACTCCCATTTTTAAATTTAAAGTTGAATTAGGCATAACGTAGACCAGCCCTGTGCACTGTTTAAAAGAAGCATGGGACATCCATGAAGCAGGTTGCCATAAACATAACTCTCATGAGGACAAGAGGAACGAGAGGATGCAAGACTTATGGCCGAACGACCACCTCAAAAATAGCTAGACAGGATGCTCAAACAGCGGCTAAAGTTATCTTATTGGCCGAGGGGAAGATGGGGTTAGTCAAACATCCAACACCAAGACTGGCAGACAGCAGAGCAGGTAAAATGGTCAATGCCACACCAGTGGTGGACACACGTCAGAAGATAGCTGGGGGTCCTCGACGTCATATTATAAAGAACAAAGCAGTGTCTTACGCTACATCAGGAGCAAGAGTATGACTCATGCAAGCTTGACCTAGCAGCCCCCACCGAAACCTTTTGACCCAACTCATGGGGTAACGGAAGGGTTGTGGCCTCAGTGGTAATACACGTGGAAGGGAGAAGAAAGGCAGTCAAGGAACGAGTTTCACAAATTTCAGACACTGGATCAAAATTACCCCAATGGGTTAGACTCATATTTCGTTAAGCTTAGCTGCAAGCAAAACACTGTGACCTCTGTTATGGTGTCCCATATTTTTTTTTTAATGGTGTGCCCCTTTTGTGTAAATTTGGAAAATTGATGTCAAGGAACAAGGGAAGAAGTATTGATAGGTACTCATAACTAGTTAGTGCTTTAGTCAATTAGTGGGGAGTTAGTTGGAGAGTGAGAGAGCAATTGCTACAAATAAGAGAGTTAGAGAAGATTAGCATCTCTGGGGATCACTGTAAGATCCTTGGATCTCTCGAAATTCCAGGAATTCAATATAGTTATCAGAGCATTCTTAAGGTACAATTTTTCTTCCTTCTTCATTGCTGGTACTTATCATAACCCTAGCAAAGGACATAAATAATCAGAAAGCTATACTGACCTATATTTAGGTTTAGCCACTGCTACTATTGGCTGCTCTGTAAGATCTTTATCCGGCTGAACATCTTTTGGAGATGCATCCAGTGTTGTGGCCTTTTCCTGTATAGGCATCGGATAAGATTCTTCTGTTCAACAAAATATCAAGCTCATGTCAGTTTCCAAGCCAAAATGACATATCCAAATTTTCCTTTCAACAGTCAAGACACAATCATCAGTAACATATAACTAAAAGTCTAGAACACCAAAAGTAAACAAAAAAACAAATAAATAAATGATAAATTTTTCACCCAATAGGATTAATTTTACCACAAAAAGAACAAAGTTACCTGCAATGAGTTTATCACATTCTTTGATCAAATTTAGAAATCTTGATTTGTCTGTAGACAATGTAGCACCCATCTCCAGAGCAGTCTTAGCAGTCTGGTATTCCTCAAGTTTCATGCATGCAGTACTGCAGCCAAAGTAACAAATCAAAGATTAAGTCAAGAAATTTAGTAATTAGCACCATTAAACGGGTAAATCATATGAAAATATTACATACAATATCAGATGCACTTCACAACAAATCAATCATCTTTAGCAAGATATCCTTGCAACACTCAATATTTAGATAAAATAATGATAAGCCAGTATCAAATTCAATTAGATTGCAGTATCTGTTACATTAGATTTTCGTAATTATATTTTAATATTAAACACTAAAGAGTTCTACTACATGAGATATGAATGGAATTGACAACATTTAAGGTGAATCATCAGTGGTTGTGCTCATATTGTAGATGGATATCTTTGCACAATGGATATCATACCTAGGACTGGAAGAGGAGGGGCGGTGGAAAAGATATCCATTATGCAAAGATATCCATCTGTTTAGAATAGCCCTTTAGATTAGGTAAAGGTTGTCTATTGAGTGTATAAAGTGAGATAAATTGGTTAAGACTTCTGAATTTGTATGATGCAGCTGAATCTGCCACCAAGGTTGCACAATGGATATCATACCTAGGACTGGAAGAGGAGGGGGAGGGGAAAAACGACATAAATTTGGGATTTTAACATGGACAGAAAGATCCTACCTAAAATACAAAGTTATATTTGAACATATATGTCTGTGCGCACAGACCCCTCATGTTTGCATGTTTCCTCAACAATCCTTTATTGATCACACAATACAAGGATTTTAGGCGTATGTGGGATTGGGCATTAGTGTGAAAATCAAAAGATCATGGACTCTACAAGTAAATAAAAAGCGCTTTTGATTACATTCTCACCCACATCACATGTTACACAGGCCACGTTGATTCAAGCCTACATCGATGCCTAGGCAGCTTAGTGGCTGCTTTTGACATTGATTCGAAAAGACAACATTTCAGGATATTATATTTAAAAAGTTCAACGTGTGTAGTGACAATTACCAAACATATAAGAATAAGAAAAGGCAAAGATAAGGTGATTTTGTACTTACCCTTTGCGCAAATATGCCTTTGATAGAGAAGGATTCAACTCAATTGCTTTGTTTGCATCAGCAATAGCCTCTAGAGAATAAGCAAGAAATTTGATTCCCAGAATTAGAAAATCATTACAAATCATCTGCAGCTAAGTTATACACCCCAAATAACAGGTAAATCCAAAGTACACAGGAAAGTTACATTAACAAACATTTGTAACTAAGGGGAAACACAGAATGAGCAAGGAATCATGTTCTAAACCCAACTAAAGGAATAAACAAGCAAAGCAAACAATAGCATTCTATGAATATAGATGACCATTATCATAACTCTATTTATCTCATGCTCTCACATGATTGGTTTTCACAATCCTTTCACTCACAAGGATGTTTTTTATCCAATTACTAGAATGCTTAGAACACAAGAACTCCTAATTTCACCATTTAATTGATCATATTTTGGTTCATTACACAACTTTATTGTTATATTTGATCATTGAAGTGTATACAAGAATATTACTCATAGTTTAATTACACATAATCTTAAATTGAAATCCTTCTCGTAGATATATCATACATTCTATTCTATTTAAAAGCTCATTGGTACACGCACTAGTTAAACTGAATATCAGTACATTGGTAAGGGTAACCATGCCACGCCGAATAGCTCTCACTTTGAAAGCGCATATTCGAGATACAAAATCGGTACAAAACATGCGAGGGAAGTCCATGCAAACGAGAGTATCAAACTTGGTTACCAAGACATGCCAATTTCACAATGACATTTTTTTTTCAAGAATATTAAAAGTGAAGACACTAAACAAATTCAAAAGCAAAAACCCTATCTTGGTTGAATTCACATGCTCCTACAAGAATCCATAACCAGAACAACAGACCCAATTGAATACAGTTTCAGTTTCTCACAAAGGCGTGGTTATTCATACAAAACAAGCAAAAGGGTATCCAAAAAACCCCAAACTTTTCAAGAAAAACAAGAAAAGCATGAGAAGGGAAAAAAGGGTGAAGATACCGGTGAAGTTGATGAGTTTGATGTTCGCCTGGGCACGGTCTGCATAGAGTTCGGCATGCTTGGGGTCGACATCAATGGCCTGAGTGAGAAGCTCCACCGCTAGTTCAAAGTGGTCTTCCACGAAGGCCTCTTTGGCTTTGGCTTCGAGATCGGAAGCCATGGGAGAAAGATGAACAGAGAAAGGAGACAAAGAGAGAGAGAGAAGACGAATGCGTTTGATTGACCAGAGAGAGATTGGTATATAGAGCGAAGGTGAACGCGCAAGCAATAAGGGGAAAGGGGAAGGAAGGGACTTTAGAGTAGACTTTCACAAGTCTCCCAAAATATATATATATATATATATATATATAAGAAAAAGAGGAAATTATTAAACAAATCTTTTTTTTATCATGATGAAGGATTGTTTTATTTTTACTAATATAGGATATGGAAATCTTTGTGCTGGATTCAAAATCTGAATCTTACTTTGATTGACGTGACTATTGATATAATGTTATCAATCTCCTCATTTTATTTCTGAATATTGATAGTATTTATTTATAATAAAGTTTGATTATTAATTATACTCTTTTGGTAATTATATTGGGGAGGGATGCGAGACTCGAATGGGAAGTTCTTCTGTGTCTTTTCTATGCAGTAGGTGAGCTATGTGCCTTTGAAGCGGAAGTCAAAGCAATATTGTAGGCCTTGTTATTTTGCCAAGAATTCAAGCTCCAACACCTTTTGATTAAGAGTGACTATCTTAGGATCGGCTTGCAATAAAGACAATCGTCCGTGGAAGCTTTTGAAAGATTTAAAGTAGAAACTCTTTAAATTAATAATGTTAGGACCGGAGAAATTTATTAATTTAGAGAGTTATTAATTTATCGATAAATTAATAATTATTAATTTAAAGAGTTTTTAAGTCATTATACTGTAGCATGTTCGGAGGTTCAGAGTTTAGAAGATATTGTGGGTACTATCATTGAGAACAATGCAGAGGATGACGGCGAAGATGATACGGTGTCTTTGGAGGCTGTTACGCGAAAGGAAGCACTTATGGCGTCGAACACTCTTCACAACTTTATGATACAATACAAAAATACAACATCTGAGCTATTGGATGCAATAAGAAAAGTTAGAGATGAGCTCCAAATAGACTTGAACTTTAAAGGAAAATAAGCAACTATTGAATCATATTTCAATCGAGTGTAATATATTTTTTTTGTTTCTATGAATTATTAATTTATGATTTTCTTGGGACCAAAAATTATAAAGGGATCTCCCGAAAAATTATTATCTTATTATTTTATCAAGTTTTTCAATTTTTTACATTGGCCCAAGTCGGGACCGGACAAATTTATTATTTTAGAGAGTTTATTAATTTACCGAGTATTAATTTAAAGAGTTTCTACTGTATATTGGGGAGGGATGCGAGACTCAGATGAGAAGTTCTTCTGTGTCTTCTCTATGTAGTAGATGAGCCATGTGCCTTTGAAGCGGAAGTCGAAGATGTAACACACCCTTTTTCCCATTATTTTATTTAAAAACGTTTATCAGAGTTTAAAAACATATCAGGGGAGTATTACACTTCTTCACGAAAACTCATTAAAACTAACAATGGTTGTGTTTGAAAATTTATAAGTTCATATGGTTTTCAAAGAATGAATTATTTCTGCCAATAAAGTTTCTAAACCAGCCAGATAGTCCTAAGATGCATAAAATCACTTATTTAAATAGGTTTATCTTCCATGACATTCCAATAAAATTCATTATACTCAGAACTGAATTTCATAAGCACCTCGGCCATCAACAGTACGACATCGTCATAATTTAGAAAATTATTCAACAACTTCCATAAGAAGAGGTTATAAAATCCTCTCAACAGAAATGTAAAAGTAACGTAAAATATCTACCTAGTGTTACGTTACAGAGCAAGACACTTTATTTTATTATAATAATAATAATAACATAAACTAAGACTCTCCGAAGCTACTCCTCATGAGCCACATCTCTACCTCCAGTACATGTACGATGTCGCATAGAACATCATTCCAACAGAAGGGTAAGAACTTACATTGTATAAAATATAGCATAACAAAGAGCAAGTAAACAATTCAGATTCTGCTTTATAAACTCTTCACATTTTCTTTAAAATCTGAGTGATTATAATATTTGCTCTCAAGACAGTTTCATAATTCTTATTATTGTTTCGGAAAATTATAAGCTTTAAGAAGAATAATAATTCGACTTTACCACAACATCAAAACAATTCACCAACAATTCACCAAACACATAAAACCACTGAAAACGTGAAACTTAGTGTGTGAGACTCCAATGTATGCATGTGGTACCAATTGTTAACTTTAGCGGTATCACCGCGTCCACTGCAGACAGTTAACCACCAATGAAGTCCACTCCAGACTTCAAGAACCACTCCAGTTCTAGGACAAGCCCCAATTTTCTGAGGAAAACCGACACATTGCCTCTTGACTAAATGAAGTGTATTTCGTGCAAAAACTCATAAATTAAAACATGCAATTTGAGACCACTCCAGCCCCAAATATATAACATATTTTCTCACCAAATCCATAACGGAAATCACACCAAAATTGCACAAAATAACACTTCAATATATTTATCAAAATCATTCACTATTCCACCGACAAACTAGCAACACAAAATCATCAAATGTCTCACATCAATTATCAGAACCAGTTCCAGAATCAATCCCAGAAATAAGCAGAAACATAGCAAACTTGTAGATAATTCTGGTACTAAAAGAGCAGTCCTAAAATTATGAAAATCTTACCAAACATAGCCTTATACGTTAGCTTTCATATAAAATTGGTTTCACCCAATTTGGAATTCTGTAGAGAGAGTTATGCTCTCTACATCACAGGCTGTTAGGGTGTCTGCGAGCAGAAACAGATTGAACTTGCAGATAATTCTAGTATTGAACCAGCAATCCAAAAATTATGAAAATATTACCCAATATAACCCTTTGAGTTAGCTTTCATACAAAATTGGTTTCACTCAATTCGGAATTCTTTAGAGAGAGTTATGTTCTCTACAGCACAGGCTGCTAGGGTGTCTGCGGGCAGAAACAGAGTGAACTTGCAGATAATTCTGGTACTGAACCAGCAATCCAAAAATTATGAAATAGCCAGCATAACCCTATGAGTTAGCTTTCATACAAAATTGGTTTCACTCAATTTGGAATTCTGTAGAGAGAGTTATGCTCTCTACAACACAGACTGTTAGGGTATCTGCGGACAGAACAGAACCCAATTTTCCCCAGAACCTCAATTTCGCTCAAAATCAATTTTGCTCACCACATGTTAACACTCAACACAGTCTCTCAGTTCTGAATTTTCAAAGAAGTTGGGGGTTCCTTCATATTAAACTCAACCTCTATGATACTACAATTATACAAGGTAAATTCAAACTCTTACCTTCTATGACACCGGTACAAAGCCTCCTAGACCCTTTTCTTCTTGACTCTCGACCTCTTCTCTCCCTCTCCACGACCACCGCCACGCCTCTCCCCTTCTTCTCCTTATTTTCTCCACGCGTCAGCGGCTCTCCTCCCTTCTTCTTCTTCTTCTTTCACGCGAACCGCAACTTCCTCTTCTCTCTTTTTTTTTTCTTTTTATGTGACAGCAGTTGCTGCCCTATCCTTAATTAGCCAACTAAACCTAATTCCTCAAGGGCTAAACTAAAAACCCCAAAATCTCTCATGGTCCTTGTCTCTATTTTTAATCCTAACTTTCACCCCCTAACTCTCATCCATTTCATAAAACACACGCAGCATCACATAAATTATTTTATTTCATTAAAGTATTATTATATCGCCTAATAAACCACCATGCGATATAATCTTAATTAAAATAAAATACCAATATTATTTTAATTAAAAATGGGGTGTTACAGAAGAAATATTGCAAGCCTTGTTATTTTGCCAAGAATTCAAGCTCCATCACCTTTTGATTAAGAGTGACTATCTTAGGATCGACTTGAAACAAAGACAACCATCCGTGGAAGCTTTTGAAAGATTTAAATTTGATTGATATGCTTATGCTGGGAGTTGATTGTATCAGGGTGAGCCATATTTAGGGAATCGAACTGCATTGCTGATTTTCTTGCCAAGTCGGGTTGCGTAAGGAAAAGACCGAGGGCTAATCTTCTGAGTTCCTGCGTGCTGTATAATTTGGTTGTGCGATCTGATATGAAATTTGCAAGCTTGTATTGGTATGTTTTGCATATTATTCTTCTTAGAAAGTTATGTGGTTTTTGGCTTGTCCCCCTATGCGATTCTCTTGTATGCTTAGTGTACTTGTTTGTTAGCTTAAGAGATGTTGGGCTTTATGCTGAGGCTTTGTTGGAGTCTGCTGATCTGATAGGGCGTTTTGGGCGTGATCTGGTGCTAGAGGTCCTGTCCTGTTTTGTGGTTTCTTGGGTCTTGCAGGTGGATGGTTATGTTTTAAAGTGTGACTTCTCTTTTGCTTATCTTTGAGTGTTTGTTTGGTTGTTTCTTCTTTTTCCTCCTCTTGTATGTTTGGTTTGTTTCTTAGCTTCTGTGCTCTACTGTCTTTACTCACATGGGAGATGTTGTTCCCATGACTATTTGTTTTTAATATATCCTCATGTTAAAAAAAAAAACAGTGCAATTAAATTAGCTAATAAAACAAAATATGTATCAACTTATATGTAAATCTATATGAATCTATTTATCTATGATCTATCTATCTAAATATAATAAACAAGATGTTTAGGAAATCAGGTGGTAATTTTGCAATTCAATTGTTTATTATACACCGTTGAATTTTTTGCATGGTTAATTTTATAAATGTGTTATTTAATGAATTGAAAATCAATCACGGACGTATGTTAGCTTTCTTCTTGGTCGTTGTTTTGAAATCATGGGTTGTTTTGAAAATGGATCTGCTGGGATCTTATTGGGATTTTGTGAGATCTTATGGATTATTCTTCAGCATCAATTTAAAAATATAGATAAATTATCTAAAATTTAATAAGATTTTCTAGGCAGTGACGTATCCAAAAAAATTATCTTGTGGGGGTAATATATGCATGTGCATTTTTTTTCTCACAACACATGAATTTTTTTGTTAATAGGAGTAGGGATGGCAATGGGTAGAGTCTGGGTAGGGTACTATAGTACACATCTCCATACCCGCGTTTTTTAAAATTACACGTGCCTGCCCCATACCCGCGTGGGTAGAAACTTGAATGTCCGTCCCTGTACCCTCTGGGTACCTATATGCCCGTACCCGTACCTATTACCCGCAATTTAGGGAACCAAAAAATATTTTTCACTATTTTTTTTTTGAAAATGAAAGGTATATTATTAATAAGAGCCTAAGCCAAAATGAGCTATAGGCAAGAACCAAGTACAAACTGAATCTGATAAGACTAAAGCCTGAAAATACATCCTGAGCTGTGCTAAAAACCCTCCACCAACCCACGAAATGACGAAATGAAACCCCAAGAGAGAGCCTCATTAAAACCTTACTTGGAAAAACCCAGTGGGATAAAAACCAAGCAAGGAAAAAGAGTACCACAATCTTGGGGAAGTCATTCTGCACTAACAAGAAAACATGTAACACAGCTCAGTCCCCAGCGATCCAGACGACTCCACAAGCCTTCCTGCCTGCTTCAGGTAGACGTTCCGACCCCAGCAGTACTGCGTTAAAATCTCCACCAAGGAAAACTAATCCACCATGCCCCAGAATATGTGCTGTCAACGCATCAAAGCATACTCGTCGTTCCTGAGCCGTATGAGGACCATATATATTGCCAACTAACACACTGTTTTCAAAATTTGGAATTTTTATAGACAATAGAATAAACCAAGTGTCTGTAGCCGTTATCTGAACCTGTAATGAAATATCACGCCACAAGCACATCAAACTGCCCGCTGTTCCCACTGAATGGACTTCAACATGTCTCATTTGCATACTTTGAGTCCAAGAATCAATTGTACGCTGTCGTTGCTCATTCAGTTTGGTCTCTTGCAAAAACAGGAGTTCTGGTTTCAGTTGCAATACTGCTTTTTTCACCACTTCTCTTTTGGTCGATCCGCCTAGACCTCGAACATTCCAGGTTAGCCATGGTCCTGACATGTCAGTTTAGATGAGGATGATTTTTTCGAATTTGAGCCTCTAAGCCTCGAAGCATCAGCGCTTCCGAGCCTCTCGGTTTCAAACCCAACTGTTTTCCAACTAACCAAGTTCTTTGAGCCCGTGTCGTCACTCCATCCTCCCCTTGTACTGGCTCTAAATAATCCGCTGGTAAAGGTTTAGGTTTATTCTTGCTGCCTTTTCGACGCCCACGTTGCGAACTTTTTTGAGAGGAATTCGTTTTTGGTGATTGATCCAAACCCGGCGACACAGAAACGGGTGAAGTTTCACAACCGGGGGAGCTTGCAGGTTGGATTCGATTCTGAACTGGTGTCACATGAAGGGATTCATCACGCATGAGAGAAGAAGTAGAAACTTTCTTTCTAACTATCTGATTAGGCGTCGTATGAACGAACTCGCTGCAATTTTCATGTTGCTTCAGAGAAATTGAACTTGAAACGGGACCCACTAGGCTCAAAAACGAATTTTGATTATTAACTTGTGGTGGCAAACACGTCCTAGTCCATGGAAGCTGATTATTTGTTCGTGGGTCCCTGCAATCAAAATTAAAAGGCCAAGGATAATTGTTATTTTGAAACAAATCTTTGGAATTAAAGGAAAAACCTGTAACTGAATATCTCTTCTCCTGATTTTGAATTTTTTTATCCATGATTTGTTTTTCTTTACTCAATATTCCATCAGCTTTTAAATTCTCCATCCATCCCTCAATCTCCTCCAAAGAATAACCTGCATCAATGATATCACGTAACTGTTCCTTTTGTTCCTCCGCAGAATTGAATGCAGCCATTAACGACAATGAATTTGAATTTGGCCCAAAAGATTCCTTCTTCTCCGACTGGTTGTTCTTCACGGCCTCCTCCTCTGGTGAGATACCGTCGCCGCCTTGCACCGCTGCAATTCTTGCGTCTCCGCCGCTCCTCAAACCCTCCAAACCGCCATCCCTGTAAATTTCATCTTCTTCGTCAGGATCAATAGTTGTTGCCGAACCAAGATCCTTGTTATCATCTTCTTGGGCTTCATCTTCCTGTACCTCATCATCTGCTTCATCCTCCTCCTCTTCAGAATTATACACCTTTACCGGAGTGGACGGCATATCCTCAACTACGCCATAGTCATGTGCTTCCACATCCTTCTCAACCAGGATTATACAGGATGTGCCCCCAACATCAACAACCATTGTGAAACAATGTAAAAGTGGATGGTTCATGCGAACTAACACTCGAGCGAAATCCGCGCGATGTCGTAGCACAGTTGGAGTGTCAGCTAAAACGAACGTTCCTAACTTGTTTCATATTGCAGCGAAAAAAGCTTTGTTCCATAAGCCCAACGGAACTTGCCATAAGCGAATCCAGAGAAAGTGCGACGTGCCGAACGTGAACACAGAACATGGTTTTACATCCGTAAGCAACTGTTCCAGGAAGAAAGCACATTTCGTGATAGTGCTATCCATCTCTTCCTTATTTTCGAACTCCAATATCACTTCATTGGCTTCAAGCGGGATTAATCTGAAATTGAACAAGCCAATTTGACTAAACTCCTCCTGTAGAATCTCAACTGGCTTAAGTGAAAGTGTGCGAGCCTGAGCACACCTTTGAACCCACGTTTCATCCATGTCTGTTGCAAGAAATTGTAATTGACTTGATTCTTTTTTCCCAGAAGGCCAATCTGCTTCATGCTGTTTCTGAGCTACAACATCTTGGTTATTCGCTATATTTTCCTCCTTCAATTTCCAGCCACGAATTTCATATTGATGCTTCCCTGGCGGCAGGACCCTATCAGTTTGAAAAGTTCTTTGGAATCTCGCTTTTTGAACTACCAAATAGTTTCCTTCAAGTCTCAGTCCATTGAACTTACGTATTGCTGCTCTGGCTTCATCATCACAAGTAAATCGGACAAATCCGAATCGAAAGCGACGATGGGGTTTCTTTTTTTGCTGAATAAAAACCTCACGTAATCTTCCTGCTTTCGCAAATATTGCTCTCAATTTTGCATGAGTAATCCTATCTCCCAATCCATCAACAAAAATTGAAAAGGATCCTGGTAGCAGATTTAAACGTTGCTGGTTATTTCCTTGGCTTTGGGAACGTCGAACCTGGTACCGTAGTGAAGCAGATTTGGAGCCTTCCCCTTGGATATGCACCGACGAGATCCGCCTTTGTTGAACACGTCCACCATGTTGCTCCTGACGCACTCCAGGCTGATCACGATGCTCTCCCGACACCTTGGTTGGTCTCTTGAAACGTCTGCCATCTTGCCTTTTCCACTGCCTGGAAATTCGTTCTCCCCGGGATCGTTGATCACGATCATGGCCGGCTGCATATATATATATATATATATATATATATATATATATAACTTTAACTTTCATTTCAAAAAAAAAAAACTTTAACTTTCTAAAAAAAAGTAATTTGAAAGCTATGGATTAAGTTAATTTGTTCATATATTAGCAAATAATAATAATAATAATAATAATAATAATAATAATAATAATAATATTATTATTATTATTATTATTATTATTATTATTATTATTATTATTATTATTATTATTATTATTATTATGTGTGCGCGGGTACCAATTCCCGCACCCATACCCACTACTTTTTGCGGGTAATGACCCATACTCAACCTCATACCCCTCTAGCGGCCAAATTTTTACCCTACTCATAGTGGGTATTTTTTGCTTGTATCTTATGGGTCTGAGACCCATTTCCATCCCTAAATAGGAGGATAGGAAAAAGGTCCACAAACAAAAGTCATAAACTGAGAAAATTCTTGTGAAAGAAACTCTTATCCTACTATCCCGAGAAGATCATCTAATACATGCAAACAAAATTCATCTCATGAGATTTTCCAGCTAACAAGTCCGCTACTCTATTGGGTTCTCATGAAATATGATAAACCTGACTATGATCCCACATGTGAAAATTTTGTCATGTTGAAATTTTGTATCATTTTCTATGATTAACATTAAAAGGGTCTCATGAAATATTGGATTCTTACACAGAGAAGGCACTTTGGCGGGTGTTTCAGCGTTACGACAAGGTGTGGGAGGTCTTCGTTTCACCGAGAAGGGATCGTTATGGAAGGAGGTTTGGCTTCGTCAGGTTTGTTGGTGTTAAAAACCCAACGAAACTGGAGCAGGAATTGAACTCCATCTTGATTGGAAATATGAAGATGAGTGTCAATTTCCCCAGATACGGGAAGCGTCAGGCTGAGTATACTGGACGTGAACCTACTCGGTACCAGGAGCCTGCTCATCAGTATCCACATGCGATCTTATTGAAAGAGTCTAAACAAACTGTTCAGAAGCTAGAGACAGGGCGAAGGTCGTTTGCTCAGGTGGTGGCCACTGGGTCAGCGAAGCCTTGGTCTACTGCATGGGCGCCTCGTCGAAAGATAGTATCCCAGAAGCCAGTGAGTGCAGTGGAATGGAAGGGTCCACCTGTCAAGGAAACACAAGAATGGTTGCACCGGAGTCTGGTTGGGGTGATCAAGGACCTTGGGATGATCTCATCTCTTCAGAATGTTGCTTTGTTTGACGAATTGCATTGCATTCAAGTGCGGTACTTAGGGGATAATTTGGTGTTGCTCACGGGTCCAGAGGGTTTCGACCTGGCGGAAGCTCTAAAAGACATGGAGACAGGGCAGGATGCAGTGTTCGATGTGCTCCAGCAATGGTCTCCTACATTAACTTTTGATCATAGAGTAACTTGGCTTCGTTGCACTGGGTTACCTATTCATATGTGGGCAAAGGAAAGCTTTGTAGAGATGGTACGTCCGGTTGGCGAGCTTGTGTCTGTGGATGCTCGAACAAAGGAGTTCAAGATTCTGGAGTTTGCTCGACTACAGGTCAGAACGAGGGTATCTGGTCTTGTATCTCATGACAGGAAAGTGTCCATTAATGGGGTAACCTATAGGCTAAGGATGGTGGAGGAGACAGGGACAGGGGATTCTGTTGATGGCAGCAGGCTTGAAGCTTTTACAGAGGATGACAGTGCAGATTCGTCTGCTTGGTTTTCTGATGGTGTTGCCGGGAGTGTGATTCCATCGATGGGTTCGGAGGCCGGCGACGATGACGCCTACTCGCTACCGGTGACTTTGCGGCCAGGGGAGACAATTCCGGAAACGGAACTCGATTCAAATTTTCAACCGGTTTTGAATTCTTCCGTTGGCGAGAGAGGAAGTCAAGGCGAAGAGGGTGGGTCAATAGAGAAACCGTCTCCTGTGCACGTGGGAAAAAATCCACAATTTCAGTTACATACTGATTGGGCCCACAAATTAAATGCTGAGGAAGTCATGCCAGCAGGGGTAACTCATGTGGTGGGACCTACATCCAACAATTCAATTTTAAATTCTCCTTTGAATTCTTTATCTGACTCTAGGGACCAATTACATGTTCCTGGCCCAAGGGAAATTGAGGAGCGGCCCACTAAAGGAGGAGGGGTTTTTGGGTTGGGTACTCGTGCAATTGAGGAGGGTATGGAACCAGGATTAGGATTATTTGTTTCCCATAAGGGTACAGCAGCTCTTGAGAACAACACGCATGAAACAGAGGATGACGATGGGGATTGCAACTTACAAGAACCTCAGTGTCAATCCACGAGGGCGGTGCAAGGTGGCTGTGCGTCTGCAACGGCTTGTCCGGTGGTGGATGGGTCACTCGATCCTGTCACAGGGGTGGAGGTGCAGAATCAGTTCGCTGCACTCTGTAGAAGGGCACGATCAGTATCTTGCGGTGGTGGGAGAACTAACAATACCAGGGATGGCTCAGGGACAGAAACTTTAGCCTCAAAGCGGAAAAGACTTCGTCAACTTCGTTTTGCAGGGGGTTCCTCTTTTTCTGATTCTGTGCTCCAAGGGGGCGGAGTAACTTCTTGGCTGAAGGGTATGATGGATGAGGCGTCTACTCTGTGGAAGATGGGCAATGAATTTGGGGTCACCTACAATGGCAAAGAAGCAGAGGTAATCAGTAAATTGCTTGAATTGGAACAAAGAGACAGGAATGTTTCTTTTGTGCGTAAGGGGCATGTGGGTAATCAATGAAGATGGTGACTTTTAATGTGAGGGGGTTGGGGATTGGGGCCAAGAGAAGGGTGATTAGAGAATTGGTTTGTCATTATCACGTGGATCTTTTATGTTTACAGGAAACAAAGTTACAACAGATAGATAGAGGAATTTGTACGCAGTTGTGGGGGGACTCAGAATTTGATTGGAGAGCAGTGCCGGCACAAAACAGAGGTGGAGGTATGTTGTGTATTTGGAATTCCCGTGCTTTTGTGCTGGAAGAGTGTGTTATAGGCATTGGTTATTTAGGCCTGATTGGATATTGGGGTTCAGCACACAGAAAATGTGTCATTGTCAATGTGTATTCCGCCTGTGATTTTGAAGGGAAAAAAGCACTGTGGAATGCTCTTTGTGTGTGGCGTGCTAGCTGTCTGGTGGTTACTTGGTGTGTAATGGGGGACTTCAATGCAGTCCGCACGGAAGAGGAGAGGAGGGGGGTGGGAGGAGCTCATAATTCACAGCGGAGAGAGATTCAGGAATTTAATGAATTCATTTCTGCTATGGGCTTGTTTGATGTACCTTTGGCAGGGAGGAAATATACTTGGCGTAGGCCAAATAATACCGCACAAAGCAGGATTGACAGGGTATTGGTGTCTAGTGATTGGTGTTCTTTCTGGCCAAATTGTTCACAACTTGTGCTAAACCGTGATGTGTCTGATCATTGTCCGCTGTTGTTTCGGCAATCTTTCCAAAATTGGGGGCCTAAACCTTTCAGGGTTCTAAATTGTTGGCTCCATGATCCTCGGTTACCGAAATTTGTGGAGCAGTCTTGGAAGAATATACAGGTTACTGGTTGGGGGGCTTATGTTTTGAAAGAGAGACTGAAAGGGTTGCGGGGCAAGCTCAAAGTGTGGAATAGAGAAGTGTTTGGGGATCTGAAGGGTAGGAGGGATGCAACTGTCACCCAAATTAATTGCCTAGACTTGAAAGAGGAGGAGGTGGGACTCTCACCAGCTGAAATTCAGTTACGTAAGGATCTAACTACTGAGTTCTGGCAGGTTCTTAAGCTTCAAGAGTCTTTGCTGTGTCAAAAGGCGCAGTCCAAGTGGATAGCAGAAGGAGACCAAAATTCAGGGTTTTTTCATCATACTATAAATTGGAAACGACGGTCTAATTCTATTGTTGGGTTAATGATTGATGGTGTGTGGGAGGAGGATCCAGCAAAAGTGAAAATAGCAATAAAGGACTTTTTTGTGGAAAAATTCAAGTCTACGCATGGGGTGCGGCCTACATTGGATGGTGTGCATTTCAGGATGGTGTCGGACCAGGATAATTCAAATCTGATTGCTCCGTTTCTTAAGGAAGAGATCAAGCAGGCAGCGTGGGATTGTGGCGCAGATAAAAGTCCGGGACCTGATGGGTTTAACTTCAAATTCCTGCAGAAGTTTTGGCATGTTATGGAGGAGGATTTTGTGAGAGCTGTGTTGGAGTTTTGGAAGCGGGGGGTGTGGCCAAAGGGTAGTAATGCATCTTTCATCGTCCTAATTCCTAAGGTAGATTCCCCACAAAACCTTAGTGAATTCAGGCCTATTTCTCTTATTGGGTGTGTGTACAAAGTAGTGTCTAAACTATTGGCCATGAGGTTGAAGTCAGTCCTTGCCAAGCTTATTGATGAACGCCAGTTTGCTTTTCTTGGAGGCCGAAATATGTTGGACAGCGTAGTTGTGGTAAATGAGATTGTTCATGAGGCAAAGGTTAAGAAGAGGCCGACGATTGTTTTTAAAGTTGATTATGAGAAGGCGTATGACTCGGTGCAGTGGGACTTTCTGGAATACATGATGACTAGAATGGGGTTTTGTGGGAAATGGATTGGCTGGATTATGGGGTGTCTTCGTTCAGCATCTGTTTCAGTTCTGGTCAATGGTAGCCCGGGGGATGAGTTTAAAATGGAGAAGGGCCTCAGACAAGGTGACCCTCTTGCTCCTTTTCTGTTTTTAATTGTGGCAGAGGGGTTAAATGGACTGTTTTTAAATGCAGAAAGGTTGGGGAGGTTTAAGGGATATCAGGTGGGGCGGGACGGCAAGGTACATGTCTCTTTACTTCAGTTTGCTGATGATACTATTTTTATTGGGGAGGCCTCAGTGCAGAATTTGGTGGTGTTGAAATGTGTGTTACGCTGCTTTGAGTTAATTTCTGGGTTGAAAGTTAATTTTCATAAAAGCAAGTTGGCTACAGTTGCGCTTGAGCTTGGGGTTCCACAGCAGTTTGCTTCTTATTTGAACTGTAAGGTAATGCCTATCCCCTTTGCGTATCTGGGTATCCCCGTGGGGGGAAGGCCTAGTGGGCGTCAGTTGTGGGAGCCTGTGATAAAGAAGATAAATGATAGATTATCTAGTTGGCAGCGAAAATCTATTTCTTTTGGGGGGAGGATTTTCCTTATTCAAAGTGTGCTCACGGCGCTCCCATTATTTTTTCTATCTTTTTTTAAGCTCCCGACTTGTGTGATGTCTACTTGTAATCAGATTATGAGAGCTTTCCTTTGGGGTGGTGGTCAGTTAGAGAGCAAAATTGCTTGGGTAAAGTGGGTAGATATTTGTAAGCCTAAGGAAGTGGGTGGGCTAGGCATAAAGGATTTATCCATTTTTAATAAGGCGTTGTTGGGAAAGTGGATGTGGAGGATGAGAACTGAAAAGGATAGTCTATGGTGCCGTGTGCTGAGTGCTAAGTACTCTACTGAGTTCAGTATGCAGGATTCACCATGGTGGAAAGGGGTAAAAGAAGCTTGTGAAGATGATGTTTTGGGTTGGTTTCATGATGGCATTTCTAAACAGGTTCGTTGTGGGGAAGCAACTCAATTCTGGAGTGAGGAGTGGACGGGGCGAGGTAGCTTTCGTGAGAGGTATTACAGGCTGTATAACCTGTCCAAAGGGAAACGTTGTTATATTTCAGATTGCGGGCGGTGGAACCAAGGGATATGGCAATGGGAGTTTACATGGCGCAGACCACTGGTAGGGAGGGAGTTAGGGTGGCTAGCTGAGTTGCAGCAGGAGCTCTCCTTGATCCAGCTTACAGAAGGGGTTCCTGATAAGTGGGTGTGGTTGCCAAACACTGAGGGAACTTATTCCGTTAACACAGCTTATTTATTTTTGCAGGGACCATTGTTACCGGAGCCAGATACGGTGTTTTCAATTATTTGGCGGGCACTAGCGCCATCTAATGTGAAGGCATTTGCTTGGAGGTGTTTGTTGAATAGGTTGCCCACATCAGATAATTTGCTTAAGAGGGGGGTGCTGCCTTCTCCAGAAGATGCGGTCTGTAAGTTCTGTTGCATTGAAGCAGAATCTTGTTCCCATCTTTTGTTTTCTTGCCCGGTTTCCATGGATGTATGGAGGGAAGTGTATCAGTGGCTTGGAGTCTCTACTGTGCTTCCAATAGATGCTAAGAGTCACATTTTACAATTTCAGCAAGGTTGGAGTAATGCTAGTTTCAGGGGTATGTTTCCAATATGGTTGGCAACAACATGGACAATTTGGCTTCTAAGGAATGATGTAATTTTTAGAGCTGGTGTCGTTTGTATTCCGACGGCAGTGGAACTAATTAAATGGAGGTCTTGGCAATGGGTGAAGGCACTTGTTCAGAGTTTTACTTATTCCATGGCTGAGTGGTATGCTGAACCATTACTGTGTATTCAACACGTCTGAGGTGCAAGCTGGTTTGTTTTTGGCATCTGTTGAGCTGATCTGATATGTTGCTGCTGAATTCGTCATTTGTAACTTGTCTTCCCTTGTGTTGCTGTTTTGTTATTGGTTGGTTTAGATACTGCATGCCGTGGAATAACTAGTGTGGTGTTGTTGGGTTTCAAAGGGGACGTGATATCTTTTTAGATATCTAATTTGGGTAGCTTTTTAATTTTTGCATTTTCTTTGTTTTTACCTTGTCTTTGTATTAAGGGTTGAGTACCCCTTGTACTCCCACTAATACAAATTTTGCTTATCAAAAAAAAAAAAGGGTCTCACTTATACTTATTTAATACATACATGTGAATAGAGATAAACAAACATAAAAGAATTTTCACATGAGGGTATATTAAACCTAACCACACCTAATTGACCAAGCCTTCTTGAACCAAGCACCAACAAGATTGACCAAAGAAGCATACAAGTGAAAATTGAGTGATTTATTTGTGAACGAATGGTGAAGAGTTGTTAATATTTTATTCTGCTTGACATTTAATTTGGTCCCAGCTGAAATATTTTTTCTTCACTCGCCCTACTACACGTTTCACGAACAAAATATGAGTGTTCTCCTTTCACGTGATTGATTTGAACACTTGGTCTAGCTTTATTTGCACTTATTTTTTGACTTTTTAAAATTTATTTTCCTTTAACTCAAGCTGTGAGAGGTGACTAGAAGTCTTGAACTGCTCTAATAACAATAAAAATTGATTGATCTATGTGTTAATGTATATTTGTGTGGGGGAAAGTATGATATTAGTACAATATATATTATCAATATATTATTGGTACCATATGAAAAAATATTGTGGGGGAAATTGCCCCTCTACCCCAAGGTAGATTCGTCCTTACTTTTAGGGATTTTTTTAGTTTGTATTCTTAGCACATATTTACTTGATAACCTATGTTTGTTCTTGACATGTACGTTAACCTTTCACTCTATAAGTGCTTCCTACTCTTTCCTGTTTTGCCAATTTACTCCTGAATCTAAATGACAATTTGATACTGGTTTGTAGGTACGAGCTGATGATGTATGCTCAAAAGTTGGTTTATGTTTTATCTAAAGGGATCAATCTAAGAGTTTAGGAAGTTCATGGTTTTCCCATTTTACATGAGAATTTTTACATACCAATCTTTTGTTTTGGCTTGTTGGATATTTTTATCTATGAAGCAACATCCAATGGTATATAAGAGTTCATGAGAGTCTGATATGGAATTACCTTTGTTTTGTTTAGTGGGGAGTTATGCTTGCAATTTGTTTGTATTAAATTGTGATTCAGTTCATGATAGTATGAAACTGAAGGTCAACCTCATATAAGTGCCATAAAATTCCATCACAGACTAGGGTGTCTATTATACATAAAATTCGACTAGGGTGTCTAATATACATAAAATTTATTTTATGTAACTTTAGATAAGAGTAATATGACCTGCTATCGTGGGTTTCCCAATTTCCTTTTTTTAAAATAAGAATTTGAAATAGCATTTTCTTTTGAAAATTCAATTTTATTAGTAATTCATCTAGCCTTTTCATCTTCAACATAGCGCCACTTTGTTCAACTTTGAAGCTCAAAGATGCCAAAAGAAAATCAAAGTTGCAAGCTTTTCAACCCAGATCAGATGAGAAAGCTTGAAGCTTTTGAACCTAACATTAGAGCTGAACAAAACCCAAAAACCCAGGTCTCAAAATCCCCGAAATTAACTCATATGGTCGACCCCAAAACCTAGTCGCGGAGGTTGGTGGTGAAGCAGATCGTGTTGGTGGAAGCAGATCAAAACTTGTTGAGGTTGGTCGAAGAAGAGGGAAACGATCAGAGTCTAAAAAATTCGGATCTAGTGCTAGTGAAGCATATCAGAATTTAAACAGTATGTTTCGCAAACTCATAAGGTACGCAGTTCGTGAAGGTGACCACGGTTGTCCATGCTTAGATTTGGGTTGCCGCAGCTGTTATCCTTGAATTTTTTAGTTGTTGAGGTGTTGGAGCTGCCCAAAAATGGTTTGGACGACGAGGTTTGAATTGGATTTCGATGGAGGTGGCTACGTCGTGGTAGTTGTCGGTGCTAAGGGTTACGGTGGAAGAGAGGAACGACGATGGAGGAGGGGGGGAGGAAGGTGGAGGATATTGGTGAGAGTGGAGAGGTAGAGCACCGTTCCTCTTTTTTCCTTTTGAATTTCTCTCCCTGCAAACGGATGGAGGAGACCTAGTGATGGTGGTTGTGGCGGAGGGTATGGTGGTTTATGGAAGGAGCTGTGGTGGAGAGGTCCTGGTGGAGGAAGAGGTGGTGGAAAATATCATTTTCATTTTTCAGAAAATGGGAAGAAAATACACTCACCCCCCTCAAGATTTGTAAGAATGACACTCCACCCCATTCTTTTTAAAAATCTACACTCCACCCCATTTTTTATAAAGGCAAATTTTAGTGACGAAAACAAATTCCTCACTACTAAAAACTAATTACTAATTAGTAAAAATTTAAATAAATTTAATGCATATACACTATCATACATTAATTTATGAAAATAATTTTACTGAATTAAATTTAAAAAAACCATCCACTCTGTCTGTTAAGTCCACGTCTCATCTATCTCCAAATCATATTTCTCACCACAAACGGCCACCACCAAGCCTTTACTCCCTTTAACACGGCTCCACTGTCCCACAATGTGAAACCCCATGGCACCTCCATGCCTCAAAGTTTTGTTGCGACCTGAACCCCAGAACGTGAATCGCACATCCCTAAAGCCACTTGTTCAACTACTTCTTGTGAATTTCACCCCTTTAAGTTGTGAGCGAACGCTCTGTTGGTCTTAGATATTGTTGGATTTTGTTAAAAACGATGCTCCACCGCCTCGTTGGGCTCTAATAACCTCAGATCCACTTCATATTTTCATAATTTTGTTTCTCTATTTTCTTCACCCATTTGTGTTGCTTTTTTGGCCTACAACCCAATTTTGAAAATTGGAGGTATAAAGAGATTATTTTGATTAAAATTGAATTATTACCAAATATGAAAACACAAGCATGTTTCACTATGTTCGAGATATGGTTTGTAAATCGGGCAGGTGTGCTATTGCATAATTTGCATTATGAATTTACGGAGGAAAAACGCGATTGAGAGAATGAGGAGGATTGTGATGTTTTCATTTTTAAATTTATTGGATTATATTGATTTTTTTTTTGAAATTATTGATTAACAATTTAAATAATAACTAATTATTAATGAAAAATATTTTTCATCACTAAATTTGCCTCTATATAAAATGGGGTGGGATGTATATTTTAGATAAGAATGGGGTGGAGTGTAATTCTAACAAACCTTAAGGGGGGTGAGTGTACTTTACTCAAAAATAAAAAGTACAAGTACCAGTTTAGTCGACTCTTATGTAAGGTTACATAAAATGAATTTGGTGTATATTAGACTGTCCCTAATTTTACACTACTTTTTTGTATTATGATACCATAGCAACATGCCTTTCAAAGTTACGAAACATGTTCTTTTTCTTTCAGGAATACAATTAGATCTGTGTTTCATCAACTAATAAAAATTTGTAGTTTTAGCTATAGATTGATAATTAATTTCTATTGTGTTTCCCTACATGTTCTCCTCTTCTTCTTCTTTTTGTATTTTTAATTGACAAATTGGGGAAGAAGTAGAATATTTTTATGGATAGGTTGCTTTGTTATCGGGAATTTTTATTTGTTCTCTTAACTTTTCAAATTTATATTTTTTTAAATATTTTTTTACATGGAGGGGCAAAGCCCCAAATTAACGAAAGCGCTACACCACAGGAATGCTAAGGGAGGACAAAGCGTCTGTGGCATCTTGGAACAAAAGGCTACAACATTACGCTAAAGGGTAATGTAAAATATGGGTGCTAAATCCAAACACATGGGCACTCTTTACATGATAGTCTGCTGCCTCATTGGTCTCTTGATGGATAAATTGGAACTTCATAGACAAATGAGATAGAATGCACCGATGGATATGATTAACTAACTCCAGATATGGAGAACTAAGGACTCCACCTAAGATAAATGCTTCAAGAGCAGCAACAAAATCACTTTCAAAATCACGTTTGGGAGGACATTACAACAACTAAATCCACCTTAGCTCGAATAGCCCAAAGCTCAGCCAGAAGGGGATTGGACGTGCCAACTGCCTGCAAAAGTCTTCTAAACCATTACAATCACGTAGAACCCCTGCGCAATTAGTATCCATGTCACTCCAAACCGAGCATTAAATTTAAATATTTTCAATGTTTATTTATTGTGAATTTGTAACGTCCAAGGCATATCAAATGGGAATTTCAAATCCAAATCAATGTTATATGATCTTTAATATCTGCGAAGTTAGTGCAATTGAGTGTGCATGCGCCACCATTTTAAATTACGTGCAAGCCTTTGAAATACAATTTAAACGTCACACAAAAATAATGACATTTAATTAATTGTTTATCACGGTCACTACTAAAAAAAATTAACTTGAAGGAGTCACCTCTATAATAATTAATACGCCAGTAAATGCATACATGATTGGTCACAAAAACATGATCATGTGCTTCAGAGGCGTATATCCCATATTGAACCACGTAGTTCTTCACATGTATATTTTGTGTTTTAAGATATATTAAGTCAAAATGATTTTAATAAATAAACTACCAACATCAAACTAAAACAATTTAAAACCTAATAGAATATATTTTCTTACTCAAAAAAAAATCTAAATAAAAGAGTATAAAATATAAATAATATTAACAACGAAAAAATAAAAAAAATCATTTAAAAAATATAGACAATCATTTAAAACAATTCCTCCTATTGCGTGATTGAGACATTCATCTTCGACGTATTCCTACAGAATTTAACACACCAACAGATTGTCTTACTGGTATGGCCGCTAACAGAGATTGTGAAATCACAGCTCTAGATAATCCTCCTAAGGGGATTGAGCATTTATTAGCTAGGGATATTGTTCTAGGCTTTTAGTTTTGTTAATAACTTTCTTATTTACCAAAAAAGATAGTTTTGTAAATTGTATTTTATATTAATATAGTACTCAAGAACGATGTATTTATATGTTACTACTATTTTATATCTAGACATGTCTTCATTCAACACGAACAAATTTCAATTTAAGGAATGTTGATTTCATATAGGCAAGGCGGGTGTATGTGGTTGAAGGTGGGCAAAGTGAGTGTATGGTTGATGATAACTAGGATAGTGCTTATCGTGTGCCATGCACATGTAGTATGCTCAACAATTTGTTCGTACTAGTTACGTGACAAACACATAAATCGTGTAATAATTTGAATTTACTTTATGATATACGTCATATCAAGTAAATTTTTGATCATTTTTAATTAATATAGATGATAGATGATATTGTTATATTCTAGATTAAATTTTGACTAAATATGTTTGCACAAGGTTATTACCATGCAAGGGAGTTTATAAACTGGTTAAGTTCAAACGCTAGATACATCGTTTGGTTTTTATCTTTCTCCGGGTAGTTCTTTTGTTTATATTTTTAGGGAGATTAAGTGATTGTGTATTTCTGTGGATGGTTGGGGACTTTTGTTTTTTTATCCTCATTGTCTTGTTGTTGTTGTGAGCTTGATCCACATTGCTCACTTGATGATCTTGGTCTCTTTACTAAAAATTTGTCCATGACCTTCCTAGAATTAAAAACAGACTCAACTTCACTATATCAAAAAAATAAACAGTTGCAATTTCTAATACAATAAATATTTGCCATCACGTAGGAGATAAGATGATATAAACAATAAATCGATTCAACAACATAAGGAGGCCACAGAAGAAAATAAAATATAACACTAAACACACCAAATTTATTGACACCAAAAAAGCAAAACTCATATGGATCAAAAGCCAAAGTTTCTACAAACTAAACTTCTACTATTTTACATCTATACTTTCGTAGAAGAAAAAAAAAATCATGAACTACTATGGTAGTATGGTACCAGGAGGACACACCAAAACCTCCAAATTCAACCACCAACATCGGCCAAGTGCAAGCAAGCATAGAAACAGCAGGAAAGAGCAAAAAAAAAAATAAACTTTTTATCATTCAAAATCATGGGCAGCAGATGCATTTCAAATCAGGAATTCAACGTTTGTGAAATCATGGCTTCTAAAAAATTGATTCTGGACAATTACGTATTTTTGTGACCTTTCTGAAAACCCTAAGCGTAGCGAGCAGAGTAAATTTACCTGAGGAAAACCGCGATCTCTCCGATTACGATTGATCATTTGATGACGGTGGAGGTGCGATCACGCGGAGCTGACAACAGCTAGGGTTTTGTTTGGAAAACAGGAGGAATGCTGGAAGCATCAAGTTACGCGCGTGTGTGTGAGAGAGAGGGAAATGAGTAAGTGAGTGTGGGTCTTTGTTGGTGCAAATAGGTGCAAAACTTGGTCTACTAGTATAATTTCAAATTTTCATGGGTTTCAAAAAAATATTATATAGGGGGGTAAGTGCAATTTTTTTTCCAGGGGGTTCATTTGAATCCCCTCAATATGAGCTGGGTCCGCCACTGATCTTCTCCATCTCCACCTCATTTTTCATCAACTCTTTCAACCCAAAACTTGGAGCTTTTGTGATAGAGGTTAGTTTTGCTTCAAGTTTGGTATCAATAGGCTTCTATGCATGCTTTTATGTTCAAAAATGATAACTTGTATGCTTAGATGCTTGGTTGGATGATAGTTATGTTGAAATGGATGAAAATACCCATTTTTCACAACTTTGGGGACTTTGATTGTGTTAGAAGGTATGAAAAACACTAGAAAATGGGGTTTGAATAGGGTTTTGCGAATAAAATGTTCCCCTTTAAGATTTCAAGTAAATCTTTCGGTTTCTTAGGATAGAAGGTGCAAAGGATAAAAGATAGAAAGACACAATGATTTTATCCTGGTTCACTTGAAAAACGTCAAGCTACGTCCAGTCCACCCACCAAGGTGATTTTTTCCTTCTTCGAATGAAGGTAATCCACTAATCAAAGGTTGTTACAATCTGCACTAGCACAACTTGCTAAGTGACTAACATACCTATGAACTACCAACCACTAAGACACAAATCTTAGTCTTCTCAAGGCTTCTGACCGAATCTGGTCCCTTAAGGAATTACAACAAGTTTGAAAACAGTTTGGGTTTACAATGTAGTTCTTCTAAACAAGCAAGTATAAACAGATTTAGAACAATGAAGAAATAGATTTCTAAGGAATTTGCTTGAGTGTATTTATATTGCAATGCTCTCGGTTTCTTTTCTTAGCTATTCCTTCCTTTCTTCAGCTTTTATATACTCCAAGCTTCACGTGATGTTTCTGTTGAAGGATTCTATCCATTGGAGGGAAATTCTGACTTCAGAGGTGCTTCTCATTGGAACTAGTGAAGCTTCTGATCAGAGTCACGAGGTAGCTTGGATCTTCAGAGCTTCAAGTCTTCAGCATCTGGAACATTCACTCATAACTTATGGTCTTCAGAGTAGAAGCACTTGGTCTTCAGAACCAGCTTTCTTTGGGTCTTCAGAATCTTCAAGTCTTCACAGTCTTTGACCATTCACTCAGAACTTCTGGTCTTCAGAACCCGTTATCTGGACAGGGCGAGACCCTAGGGTCCCTCGCCCAGGCGCGCTAGCCCGGGGCGACATGCGAGCCAGGGAGTTGGGCCTTCTCCCGGGAGGCCCAACTGGCCCATTAGGAGAAATTCGGGGCGCCAAGCCCAACCCCTGAATCTATAAATAGGGAGCGGTTACCAATTGTAAGTGACTCTTAGCTCATTTGAGAAATACAAACTTAAAATTCAGTTACTTTCTCTCTCTAAGCGATTACGCACTTACTCTCTCTCTAGATTCTCACATCACAATCCTCTCACTATGGGTACCGTACCTCATCTCTTTGTTCTTGGATAGAACATTTGGCGCCGTCTGTGGGGATCAGTAGACTTCGATTCCCAGACTACGTGGATTGTGATTTGTTCAAGAAGAATCTGATTTTATGTGCAAATTCTATTTAGATTTTGGACTTTCGGTGGAATTCTAGTTATCCGACGGAACTTGATGGAATCGCGTCGTCGACGGCGAAGCGAAGAGCTGGAGCAGAGGCATGACTCCCCACCGCGCCACGAAGAGCTGCACCGTGCACGGGGTGATGACGCCAGGCTGCAAAACGATTGTTTATAAGAAGAGTTAGAGTATTATCGCCTCAAGCAGTAGGGCGAAGAAGTGAGGGAAGCAGAGGCCGTCGCGAAGGTCGAGCCGTTCTCAGCGGCAGTGAGAGAGGTGGCTATACCGGATGATATGAGGAGCCTTGGGTTGGCAGCGTACAACGGACGAACGGATCCAAAGGATCATTTGCTTTATTTCAATATGAAGATGGCAACAAGCGCAGCTTCCGATGTGGTGAAGTGCAGGATGTTTCCATCCACGTTTAAGGGCGCGGTGAGAGCTTGGTTTATGGTTCTGCCAAGAGGATCTATAGCAAAGTTCCGCGACCTCTCATCGCAATTCCTTATTCAGTTCTCTGCAAGCAAGATCGAGCCGGTAACAATTGCAGATCTATATGACGTTCGACAGACGGAACAAGAAACTTTGAAGCAATACGTAAAGCGGTACAGTGATGCGTCTAGGAAGATCGAGGAGTCAAAGCCTCAGGTATGCGCGCGCGCCTTCAAAAATGGATTGTTGCCGGGAAAGCTAAACAGCAAGCTGAGTCGGAAGCCGGCGCGCTCGATGACAGAAGCTCGCGCCCGAGCGGGTGCCTACATCCTAGAAGAGGAGGACGACACATTCAAGAGGAAACGGGTAAGGGCGGAAAAAATAAGCAGCCGAAGGAATGTGTCGCTAGCAGGAAAATGGATACAGAGGAAGGAGGCAAATAGAGCTCGAGAGGAGGACGTCGAGCGTCTGCGCCCTCGCCGGACAAACAACCCTCGTCGGCGTGGAAGGCCAAAGAGATGCTCGAAGGAAGAATGGGCAAAGCTACTCCGGGAGGTGGAGGTGATGCAAGCGGTCGAGAGCGGAGGAAATGGAAATGATTCGCGGCGAGAGGTGGAGGGCCGGACAAAATGGTGCGAATATCACCACTTGGAAGGCCATGATACCAGTACTTGTTTCGCGTTGAAAGGTGATGACCCGGGTTTATATGATGTTTTTAGGGTTTTTTCTTGTAGGTTTTGAGTCTTTTTCTTGTGTCTCATGTAGTGTTTCATGCATTCTCATGCATTTTTACTTTTATTTGTGCATTTGCATTAATTTAGTAATGTTGTAGTTTTATAAGGGCTTTAGTTGCATTTGATTAGAGTTTAAGAGTCATAGGCAATTTCCACTTGTTTTGGAGCCTTTGTGCAAAACTAACATCTGAATTTCTAGATATTTTCCTAGCTTTGTCATCAAGTTTTCAGGTTGTAACAGCTGAAGATGGAGTGTCTAGAGGTTTGGAGAATTGAAGGGAGGCTTAAAGAGGCATAAAGAGGAGTTAAAATGAAGATCAAGGGACTTTCCAGCGAGTCTGAGCGCCTAGGCATGCTCCATTGGCACCTAGGCGCCAATTGCCCTGTTCCAGAAATTTGAATTGGCGCCTAGGCGCTCTGAATTGGCGCTCAGGCGCTCTGGAATTGGCGCTCAGGCGCTCTGAATTGGCGCCTAGGCGCCAATTACCTTCCGGAGGCACTTTTTCAGCATGGAATTGGCGCTCAGGCGCTCTGAATTGGCGCCTGAGCGCCCGGAACAGCCCAAACTCGTGATTTTTGCCTATAAATAGGATTTTAGTCATTTTCTTTTGTAATCTTGGATACTACTTTCATTTTTACATAAACTCAGAGGTAGAGGAGCATCTAGGAGAGTGTGAGAGGGCTTCTAAGCTTGTAGTTCAGGTTTTTAGCCTGCCATGCTTGGCTAATCTTTCTTCTTTTGCTTTGGATTTCTTTGTAAGACTTTTTAAATTTGAGTTATATTCTTAAGTTCTTCCCCACATGTTCTTCTTCTTTCCTTGAATCCCATTTTCTGAATTTCAATCTAAGCTTGTATGCATGCTTGCTTTATACTATTCTATAATCAGAACGAAAGTTTGTTATAGATTAGGGAACCGATTTGGGATTACCCCTTCTATACTTGCTACTAGGAATAGAGGAAGGGTTGGGGTTTGATGACCTGAAATTGCATGATCTAAAACCTCATATAAATGACTAAGTACACAAGGAATTGGGCTTAGCTTTTATTATGAGAGAATTGCTTATGTGAGGAATCAATAAGTGAGTAACTAGGCTATATTATCAAGGAGAGATCCATGAGAACATGTGCTTTACCTAAAATCCTTAACACTTCCCCCAAATCCGAACTTATTCCCTAGAAGGTCAAATCATAATTGTACCTCAAGAAACTTAACTAGTCATTTTATCATCCGATCTCTCAACATTCTGAGGTTTAACTACAATCATTAATGCCAACACCACTAAATCTCTGATTCGAACATGATTTTCACCTCCCAAGGTCAATCTTAACCCTTAAATCCTCACTTAACTTAGTGAAATTCACTTGCTAACCCCAGCATGCAATATCGGAATCCATAACAAAGTTCCATTCACTCTTAGACTCTAAGAAATTTGTCCACATATAACAACCTCAAGTATTAATCTTAATACTAACTCTTTATTTCCGTAACTAGATCGTCCTCCCATCAATCCGATACTTAGTCTCTCGATCAAAACCTGACAAACCTTGAGTCCTACGCACTTAAGACAAGAATTCATAGACTTAAAACCTAAACTTTCACCACGTTTGGACCTCAAATGTCCTTTAATTCTTCAATACTTCTTAAATGAATATCCATTTCTTAAACTATAACTCCTCCCCAAAGGAAATCAATTACTTAACAAAAACTTTACTTCCCGACTCCACTAATCCTCGATCCAATCAAATTAATCTTACCAATCCATCTATCAAAGTCCATTGCCAGTTCTGATTCCGAATATCACCCCCTCAATATTAAGTTGATCAGGCCTAATACATCGAAGGTGAAGATTTAGAAAAACCCACTGGAACAGTCGATGAGTTCCTAACATCCAGTAGTCACAGAGATCTTGATATTAAATCCTCAATGATGCCGCTACGGAACTACACACTCTCGACACCATACATATACTATCCATACGGAATCTCCCTGAGATTCATCCTTCAGCTTCTAGCTTCTTTGTTAAACACATCGGTGCAAGACTACTTTTCTAGGCTTAACGCGTTATTCTAAACCTCGTGTAACTTCTATAGTTTAAACACGAGCAACGGTCAAATAAAGTATTATTAGGCGTAATAACTATAAAGTCAAAGCTCGACAGTAAAGGCAAGTTAGGTGTGTTGCACACGTTACGAGAGTATTGAAGCGTATTATACCGGAATGAGAAAGAATAGTTAGAAGGTTACCATCGTTATTGCGCTCTCCTCTGGTTAATCCCTCGGCTCCTTCACCGTCCATGATATAAACCCTTCCTTCAGCAGCAGGGCGCTTTCCCCTTACGGTGTTAACAAACGACTCAACCTTGGGTGTCTTGCAGTTGTTGGCCAGATGTCCTGGTAGATCACACTTGAAACACCTCGGCTTCCCCTTCGGGCATTTCGTGGAGTAGTGCCCAATCTCCCCGCATCTGTAACATGACACTTGTTTCTTTTCCCCTCTGACCATGGCAGGAAGCTTGCCCTTCATCTTGTTGTCAGACGGTCCTGCCTGGAACGTCCTACAGTTTACAGCCAAATGTCCACGTTGTTTGCACTTGCAGCATTTTGGTCCAGTCATTGGGCACTGAAAGGCGTAGTGTCCAAGTCTCCCACAACGGTAGCATGTCACAGCCTCCTGGAAATTAGTTGCGGTCGTTATCTTGCGTGATCCTGGGGTAGGGTCTCTTCCCTCGGGATGCCGGTATGGCTTCCACTGCCGGTACTCCTGTGGATCTGACCTCACTGGTCCTCCAGCTCCAGCTCGATCCAATCCACTATGCTGGTATTTGGACGCCTCGATTAGCGGTTGAGGTCGTTCACGTGCAGCCTCCTCAGCGCGTCTGTAAGCGTCCTCAGCAGCCTGATTCATCATTGCCTCAATCATGGTAGCTATTGCCTTTGCCATCCTGTCAGGGCTTACCATCCTATGCTTAGTCAAACAAACAGTTAGTACCCATCACAAGATAGTCTCTGGCACAACTATACAATATGATCAAGCAATAACTTCAATCAATTCTAAGCGAGAAATCGCTTGGCAGACAATCAATTTTTACTCTTTGCAGAGTCACACAACCTAGCACAGAAGACATATTCCCCAAAGACTCCCGAAAGACTCGACAAGCTCTGATACCACAAATGTAACACCCCGATTTCGGTGGCGTCACTTTAGTAACCAAAGAAATAACTTAAGCGGAAAAACGTGAATTATTTTTTTTCGATAATGTGAGTAAAGACAGAAAGAGATGAAACTCTAAAACGAAGATAACAGAACTAATATACAATATGATTACAGCCCCCCACTGTAAGTTGTAAACCACGTCACGAGTAAACCTCCAGTGACGGAAAGTAAAAGAGAGTAACGCCCGTAGGCAAAAGTACAAACCAAGGTAAAAATACTGTGTCCGCAACACTAAACCTCAAAATCTGAGAACAAGTTGGCCCAGCGGCCTAAGAAAAGACCCCCTAAATCCAACCAGCTCTCTGTGATCTCCATAGGAAACCACACAAAAAGCTAAAGGTCGGGGACCTACCCTGCCCAAAACGGAAGACTGAACATCAGAGCCAAGACGCTACACCTACACTAATCCCAACTATGCATCCCCAAGATCGTCGTCTGAATCTGAATCCAAGACGACTATGTCGATGACTGCATCAGTCTCCACAGCTGGTCGCGCGGGTTCTGCACCCGATCCCAAGTCAATAGCAGCCGCGACAGTGGGTGAACTAGTGCCTGAAGAAGTTCCTCCCACAGGCACCTCCTCCGAGGGGTACTCGTCGTCCGAAGGCGACGGTGGTGGTGGTACTCCCAGTCCAGTCCCGCAGTGTACACCCGGTGGCAAGTTGAAGCTGACAGTGTAGTGCCTCCAAACTCCGTGCGTCAGGCTTGGTACCCGGTCAATGCGATCCTCCATTATTCGCCCCGAATAGATAGCTCGGTGGCCGGCGGGGTCGACCATCCAAGAGCCCGGGGTGTCTTGGTCCAACATCTCAAACCTGGTCCCCCCTGAAGGGACGACCATCTCGTACCAGTCCGCCATTCTCAACTGACAATGGCGTAGTCCGCCCAAACACACACAGAAGACGCGAGGGTCAACTCCAAAGAATTATATAATTAATAAAACCAGATATATAGGGTAATAATTATTTAGCCTCTCAGGCTTATACGTTTAGGGATAACATCCTAGGGTTGCATATATCACAATGAATATAAAGATCATAATAACAATTAGCATGCCTCAAGTAGGATAAACAGGTACCAATCACACTCAGCAACTAAGTCAGCATGTATGTTGCATGAAATGCAATGCTGGGTAACAAAATGCATTCCGGAAGAAGGATGGACACCATCGAGTCAGCCCTAACACCGGCCAAAGTGGGACCATTCCACTCGGGCGCCTCTTACACCACACAAAAGTAGTCAGATCAGCAGTGAACCCGTAGGTCTGCCATTCCGTCTGCTACTAAGGACCACCGTAGTGTCCTAAATATGGAAATTCGGGTCTTATGACCATTTTGGAATCCACCGAGGTCCGGTAATCCGCCGTGTATTAACCTCAAAATGAGTGCATGAATGCAAGTGATTAGCCAAACAACGTCTCTGACCTCACTCGACACGTCGTCACGTGTTCTAGCTAACTTATTGTCTCTAAAAAGCCTACCCTAAGGCAAATGTCGATTCTGCGACAAAATGAATTAATCAAAAAGAAGAAGAATGTACTTGGGAACTCATGGTTCCCGGCTAAACTTTAGATAGCCAATCAATAAACTGCTCATCGAGCGAAAAGGTACCGAAGTACTTGGAAACTTATAGTCTCCGGCTAAACTTTAGATAGCCAAACAATAAACTGCTCATCGAGCAAAAGAGTATCAACATACTCGAAAACTTGTAAGTTCCTCAAAACTTGGACTCGACGACACTTCTCATATCTTCAAGACTAATATTCAGGCTCTAAGCTCTTATCTAAAGTTGTTATCATTGTTCAAGGGGTTTAGAGATTGATTAATGTCTTATGAATTTTCTTTGAGAAAATAGATTTCGTTTAGTCTTATGATACTTCCTATGAGTTTCAGGGATCCCATAATCCTAATTAATTTCTGAGAAGGTCTCGATCCATTAAAATATAACAAGGTCCGAACTTCATTCGTCCTTTCAAACTCTCTCAAAATCTCATAAAAATTCGGCATGACTTGCCCGTAATCCTCACTTTCCAGAAACATAGGCACGAGTGGAATAGCATCAATGAAACAGCTCAACCAATAGGCATAAACAGCATATTCCAACACATCCTAAGTTAACCATGTAGCACATAGCATGTGAATCATTTAGCACACAATATCATGGCATCAAGTACTCAACAAGTTCGGCCGAAGCCTCAGAAATCATTTCAGACATTTAGCAATTAGGTGCATAACACATAAATCAAGTCGAATTTCATCGACACCTAAAGCATTATCTAGTAATTCAGAGAGTAGCCCTCACCTGTAACTCCTCCAGCGTTTTCCTCACAACCTCCTTCACGTTCCTCGCCTTGATCTCCAGGAAACTCCTCAAAAGAACCTTAAGCCAAAATCACAGAAATCAACACATTGAGTCAGAAACTCAGCAAGCAATAAGTCCTAGGGTTACACGGTACATTACAAACTCTGTGGTACGACAATCTAACGCGTTAAGACAAGTTTTCGAAAAATCGGATTCTTCCCCCCCCTTGATATAGCTCTCGGCCACTTCCTTTAATTGGGAGGGTCGATTTTCCTTCGATCAAACTTGGTTCCTAGGTTAACATAAGCCGTAACTAAGACGGTTCTAAGCTCGGAAAAATTTTCGGATCGAAAACTGATATAGGGGTAGTTTGGTCATTATTTTTAGCTCAAAATTTCAAAATTGGATTTTCGAAAAACAAATTGGATGAGGACGTCCACAACGACGTTTATGACGACAAATCCTACTAGCACTAAGCCAGGTCGATAGATTTCAGCCCAAAGGTTGCGACTTTGCCGAAAAATGGGTATTTAAGGTAGAAATTGATCCCGGCGGCATTTCGTCGACATTTGACAAAATCTAATCCGCAGAACACGCTCAGGAGCATGCAGGGAAGAAGTTTAGACACTGAAATCAGCGTATTTGAACAGTTTTTCAAAAACCTCAAAATTTTGAACTCAGAAAGACGTAGGAGAAGTGGACGGAAACGACGATTCGAAGGAGAGTATAGTTCACCTACCTCGAGGTCTTCGATTAGCGACGATCGGTGAAGCAAACGGGCAAGAAACGACGAAGATCCGGATCTCTCTCTCTCTCTTGATGCTCGCGGGTTTGGGGAGGGGAAATGGGTATTTTTTTGCAAAAAATCAAATTTTCAAGCTATTTATAGGTTTTGGAAAAAAACGGAAAAATGATTTTTTTGCGATTCCGATTTTTCCTGCGCGTTCCTCTGCGCATTCTAAGATAGGTTCTGGCGACAGAATTCCAGAACTCAAAACAGGATTCTTGGAATTAAACCAAAAGATCCAAAATCGGCATAAGTCGGTGTAAGTCGGTTTATCCCGAAAAACTACTTTTTGCAGTGATCGTCGGATGAGAAAACTTCCTTCTGAAGAAAGATTAGGAATGACGAGAGAAATAGGAGAGTGCGGGTGGAATCTTCATTTGCAGCTCCGAATAGAAAAAGTCTTCATCGTCTGTCGATCTTAGGTTTCTCGAACTATCAGGGATTCCGTTTCGGCAAACTTCCGAGAATTGAAATTTGACGTTCGTACTTTCCAGGATTTCGCATCAAAATAATTGTTTAAGGACGAAAAAGAGAAGTTCTAACATTTCTCTGAGGATTTTTGGAATTAGTTTCCATCGTGTCCTAAAGCGTAAATTAACTATTCACTAATACCTTTGACCTAGGATTAAGCGTATGTTAGTCGTGCTATAACTCTTATCGGTTTTTCGATAAATTCTTGGACTTTTCCTGAACCTTTTTCCTTCACAAATTTATCTTAATCAAATAAACTCTTTTATTTTATTCACTTATCCAAAGCGTTAAAACTTGGGCCTTACAAAAACGAGCAAGTTACAGAAGCTTACTTACCGGAGACGACGATGCTCGCCGGAGAAGATGATCGGAGGGTCCTAGATTGTCACCGCCGTGCTACTCCGAGTACTGGAACTTGGTCTACATGTCATGGGGAGTTGAATGGTGATCGTGGGTGTGGCTGAAGTGCTCGGAGATGGGAGAAAGGGTGAGTTACAGGTCGGGGACTCGCCGGAGCTTCGCCGGAGATGGTGAATCCTTCGTTCCTCGACCAAAACTTGACCAAGACTAGTCAATTCTCTTCCTCTCCTCTCCAGGAACTCAATGGAACAAGAATGGGAACCTAACTCGCTCTGGTTTGAGAGTTTCGAAGAGATGAAGTTCAAGAACTTCCTCTCGGCCTCTCACTCGTTCTGGGCTCTCTCTTCACTCTCTCTGGGTTCTAGGGCACTCTGTGGGTAGCTGGGGTCGCATGGAGTCGAGTAGTAGGCTTTAAATAGGCTGTAGGATGGTTAATTTGCTAAATCAATCTTAACCCTAATCAAAGTTGCACAACCAATGGCTTTTCATGCATGGGGATTATTCTAGGGCTTGAGGTTGCGTAGCTGCAGCTTGGGAAGGGTCAGAAGCAATCAGAGGTGAGGTTTGCATGGTGTAATGGCTGATTGCATGCCTAGGTCATTTGCACACAAATCCTAAGGCACCGATTGGTCGATTTCTTTATCATTTTCCATGTCGGGACAAAACTGATGCAATATTTTACTGGTTCAGGTCTGTTAGTGCTAAATTAGAGTGTATTTACCCTCTCAAGGTTCAATATCATCTCTCTAGAGTGATTAAGGTATCACTATTTTAGCTTGATTCGGGTTTCGATCACTCTGAGACAATGTATCTATCATTGCCAAGAGATGTGGCCAGATCATCTATTTAGCCTATCCTACCTCTATCTCGAGTTCATCCTCATTTTGGGGTTATTATGACCATGTCTTTGGTACTTCTATTGCTGGGTCGATTTAAAGTTGATTGACCGACGTCTCGATTTACGTGCAAACAAGTACTATAATAAATATTCACACATACACGCATACACACACACACACACACACACATATATATATATATATTATACGTATATTATATAGTATAGGTATACTATTAGCGAATATTCACCTATTCCAACTCTCTAGGGTTTCGCGTTGCCTATGAGGTCTTTACCTGTTTGGTGGGATGTTACACCCTCAGGGGGTGATACACCAATAGGATCGCCGGGGGTGTTGTGCGAAGAAGCTAGAGTCACCTTGGGAGGTCCGCCGGGATGAGTCGCCTTAAGAATCTCCTTCAGACCAGGAGGAGCCGTGACGGCAACAGGGATGTTTTCCCCGCCAGAAGAAGAGGTAGAACTTAAGAAGTGTGGCTTCTTGGGAGGCGGGCGAGAGGCTCCCTCGCCGAGAGCTCGTTTTCCGCCCTCACCCGCCTGGGCCGTTGTGGAAGATGTCTTGTCGCCCCTCAGGTTGATCCGGGGGGGAAACAGGATGTTCTTTTTCTTTTCAAAGGCGGCCAGAAGGTCCGCACAGGTGAAATTCATTCTCCCTGAAACGAAATTCAACAAAAAGAGTCAGCAAGGGGCAAGAAGTGTCAAGTAAGAAAATGATAAGGGTCGAAGCAGAGAAGGGACAAGAAAACCTAAGTAATCAGGAGTTGATGAAATTTTGGCTTTACCAATCACGCGAGAGCAGTCTAAAACCGGGACTTTAGCTAGGTAGCCGATAATAACTTTGTCCTCAGGAGTTAGGGAGTCCTCAGGTGGGTCGATTACTGAGGATACTTCTTGGGTCCAGTAGAAGGGAAATCGGGCGGTTCCGTCCCTCAAGGTAAAAATCTCGGGTTATTCGTGAGATACCACGATTTTGAAATACCTACGGGCGAGGTTGGTGGTGATTGTGGGCCAAAAAGGGTTGAAGCATTGGCGGTTGGGTCTAGCTTCTAGGGAATCCCAGCTGCGTGGTGGTGAAGGCTGGGCGGACGCCCTATAGAAGTAAATAAAGTGAGAAAGTTCGGGTTCTTGCTGGATTGCGTCGCATAGGATTTCAAAGCATCGCAAGAAGGCCCAGCTGTTGGGATGAGGCTGACACGGGGCGACGTTGATGCTACGCAACACGGAGCAAACAAACGGAGAAAAGGGAAACCTGATTCCCAAATTTGTGAACATGTACTCATACACATAGAAGAAGTGGGGCTGATCCGCGAGGTGGTCAGGGAGGCGAAGCCAAGGGCGCTCAGAGGCTGAGCAACCACCGTAGTACAAAATGTTGTCAAGGGGTTTCTCATGACAAAACCCACCAGACTCTGAAGAAATTTCGCAAACGGACGACCATTGTTCTAAGCTGAACGGTAGGCCCCTTGCCATAGGAACTGGCAAGGACTCTGAAGACTTAGTTTGGAAAGCGGCAATGTCTTTTTTATCAAGTGGAATTCCCCCGGGGGGGGGGGGAATCTCGGGGGGAACATACCGTAGAGGGGTGGCAACGGTGACATTGCGGTTGGAGTTCTTGGTTCGGCGTCTCGAAGACATTAAAGGAAAGGGCACAGGAAATGAAAATACTTTGAAGTTGTAAGGACTTACCGGAAGAGAAGGCGGCGCGTGGGGCGCTGTGTGAACTGAGGCAATGGTGTGTTGAAGGGTTTTCGCTTGGAAAAAGGGTGGCTAGGAGTTGGGGTTGTGAAAGGAGTAAGGGATGGGGGAGCAGCGTCTTTATAGGAGAGGGATGATGATGATCGAGAGGAAACGTGTGGGAAAGTGCTGTGGGCAATTGAGGAACGTGGGGGAAAGGTGGAAAATCGTGCACCATATCGACGAAGAAATGATTGCAGTTGCGGGATTTTGGGGAGTGGGAATGTCGCAATAAATGGTTCAAATTCAAACTGACAGGCTTTTGCGGGGATTTTGAAGGGACATTTCAAGGAAGGCAGTTGGGATTCTGCAGACCTCTCCTGCCACGTGGCATAGGCCTAATGCGCGTCAAGCCACCACGACTCATCACGCAAGCATAACTGCAACTGGGCGAGAAGACCAAGTGTGGATGATGGCTGTCGCCACTAGCTCACTTTGTGGGCTCGTGGGATCGAAGGAACTTGTTAGGAGAATCAAAAAATTAGTCCTAGGCTCTAGTTATCAAGCCATGTTGGCAATTGTTTTAAGTCATTAGACTTCGGCTTTAGGTAGCTTACTCATGATTGTCGCTTTGTGTTTTTTCTTAAAAGACACACTTAGCTCTCATGCTCCGAGCTCGGTGTCTTGTGGACTTGTGGACTGGGCGAGACCCTAGGGTCCCTCGCCCAGGCGCGCTAGCCCGGGGCGACATGCGAGCCAGGGAGTTGGGCCTTCTCCCGGGTGGCCCAACTGGCCCATTAGGAGAAATTAGGGGCGCCAAGCCCAACACCCGAATCTATAAATAGGGAGCGGTTACCAATTGTAAGGGACTCTTAGCTCATTTGCGAAATACAAACTTAAAATTCAGTTACTTTCTCTCTCTAAGCGATTACGCTCTTACTCTCTCTCTAGATTCTCACATCATGATACTCTCACTATGGGTACCGTACCTCATCTCTATGTTCTTGGATAGAACATTATCAGAGCTACGTCTTAAAAACTTCTGAAGGAAAATTCTACCGTTCATCAGAACGTAGTGAGTGTCGAAACAAATTATCGGTCAATGTTTGGTCTTTGACTTCTAATGAATTCATCTTTAAATCAGAATCAGAACCTGTTTGTCAAACACTTAAAAGACAAACGTTAGAGTACCAAAATTGTTCATCAACAAATATATACTTGTTATCATCAGAACCTAGAGATGTACAACATAACCAAATCTTGGTCTTACAATATACCATAATGTCACAACCAGGATTGCGGCGGGACGACGCTACAAACATTAGAATTCAGAAGAGTCGCCACCAATGTTTTTTAAGAGGGAAAACATTAGAAAACCCATATGAATATAAATATAGTCTTCGAAACGAAAAACGGGTCCGGGAGTCAACTACGCGTAGGGAAGGTACTAGCACCCTACGCGTCCATTTGTAAATGGTTACCCTAATTAATTATGTGAAAAAAGATAGCTTTTTATTTATTCCACCCCAAGAAAATGATTTTGATCAAAGAATAGTTTATATTTTATTAAGGAAAAATAGATTACTTACAAATTTGGCTTGACGGTTGTTGATGCCCGCTCCTACGTATCTCCAAAGTGCGATGGAGAATTCAAAGCCACGTAGTTCTTGATGGTTTTTTGTTTGTGTTTTTTAATTTTTTAAAAGATTTGGTATATTAAGGTATCTTAATTTTTGTAGAAAAATAAATCATTTGAATTGGTAGGTGTATTTTAATATGTATAAAAACAACCATCTATTAAGAGATTATTTTATTTTAAAAAGAACAGGTTACATTACTTTAATTTTAAAAGGAAAGATTACATAATTAAACTTATATTTGGAAGGTTGTGATTAGATTAGTAACAAAGGGAGTAAACCACGGCAGGAGCTATATACTTGAAAGAAATGTAAATAAGAAACAAATCTCTCCCTGGAAAGAGAAATAAAAACACACCCTCTAATAAAACATGAACCGACAGAGAAGCCAAGAGAGGATAAAAAACAGCAAAACAAGAGCCAACTACGAAGGGGCTCGAGAACGGAAGTCAATGGCAGCGACATGGCGAAAGTTGATACTCGCAGTACAAACCTTTTTAAATCATGCCAAAAATCCTTTTAACAATTAAAAAATAAACATTTGTTTTCCAGGTTCACATAGAAATTTGGAATTTAAAAAAACATTACCTTTCGATACTCATGCAATTCACGACAGAGGAGAGGGGAAAATAATTTCCTTTCTATCACAAAGAGATCAGATTAGGACAAACAGATACATCAGTTGGCAAAGGAAAATCATAGTGCATATAAAACATGGAGCTTTGTAAATAACAGGTATTAGTAATAACATGTTATCTAATAAAGAGGAGTCAAACCTTTTCAATCACCACCTGAGGATCTTGCTACTGGAAACTCACCCTCACACTCACACTCATATGTTTTAGAGTTGCAGTTCAAAGATGGAACTTCAACTCAAAAGTGAACACTCAGTTTTTTCACACTCTCTTTCTAACTCTCTCTCAACATGATCTCTGTTGGTTAATCCGCAAGTGTACGGAATCCACCCGGTTTTAAATATTGAACCACAGGGATTGTGAGTGAATAGATTCGGTTCAAGCTTTGAGTCCGAAGGTTTGTTATATTGAGGCAAACATATATCGAAGTAGTAATAAGGAAAAAGAAAATACAAATTCAGAAATGAAACAGAGAATGAGAAGAAAGAGTGATTTACTTTGGGTTCTTGCTCAACTAATCAATTCAAGCACATCATTCTAAGCACATGTTCTCATGAATCTCTCCTTGATGTTATAGCCTAAGCAACTACCTATCGATGCCTCGCATAGATAATTATTTCAAACCAAAAGATAAGCCCAATTCCTTGTGTACTTAAACATTTGTTTGAAGCATAAAGGTTATAAAGTTCAGGCCAACAAACCCCAACCCTTCCTCTATTCCTAGTAGCAAGTATAGAAGAGGTAATCCCATAACAGTTCCCTAATATATAACTAACTTCCGTTCTGATTATAGAAAAGTATAAAGCTAGCACATGTTCTAACTTGAAACATAAAGCATGGATATGAGATTCAAGGGAAGAAGAAGAACATGTGGGAAAGAACTTAAGATTATAACTTAAAAGAAAAAGTCTTACAAGAAATCCAAAGTAAAAGAAGAGAGATTAGCCAAGCATGGCAAGAGTCATGCTTGGCTAAGAACCTTGAACACAAGCTTTGAAGCCCTCTCTCACTCTCCTAGATGATCCTCTACCTCTGAATTTTACAAAGTATCCAAGATTACAAAAGAAAATGACTAAAATCCTATTTATAGGCAAAATAAACGAGGCTGGGCTGTTCTGGGCGCTCAGGCGCCAATTCAGAGCGCCTGAGCGCCAATTGCATGCGCAAAACATGCTCTCTGGAGCTAATTGGCGCCTACCCAGCGCCTGCCAACGCCTAGGCGCTCCAGCTCGCTTGGAAAAGACTCTTTGGCTTCTGTAACTCCTCTTTCAATCCTCTTTAAGTCCTCCTTCAATTCCATGCTTCTTGGCCTTCTATTACCTTCAGTTTCTGCTCTCCAAACCTAACCAACAAGTCAAGGAAGAATATAGAAGCTCAAAGAGCTCATTAGCACAAGAGGTCCTTCATAAAACAAAAGAAAATCATGCAAGTCCTAAACTTAACTTAAAATGCAAGAAAACTCCCTATAAAACTACAAAATTACCAAAACAAAACAAAGACTCAAGAAAAGATAAAAATGCATGAGAATGCATGAAACACTACATGAGACACAAGAAAAAGACTCAAAACCTACAAAGAAATGACCCTAAAAACACTACTAAATCCGGGTCATCACACCACTATACTCAACGACAGCTCGCCCTCGAGCGTCACTAAGATTAGCTTGCCCTCAAGCACAAAGAATTACTCCCAACACACATGCCAAAAGAGGGATACTGTTTTAGAAAACCGGGGGATCAAGTAAATGCAGTTAGTTCCAAGAGAAAGATTCAACAATCAACTTCATGCTATTCTTAGATAAAGAAGAATTAGAGTCCACTATGAGAAGTGTTTAGAACTATCATCCTAGCATGAGACAATTGTTTAGTGCACTGAGCACACAAGCAAGTTCATAGGTTCTGAGAATCATTCACTCAAGAGCAACTAAAGTTGACAATGCATTATTCAATGAGACTTCAAAAGGGTTGTAATGTTGGCTAGGAAAAGCACAAGGTAGGTGGTCCCTAAGGAAGACTAAGGCTGCACAAAATTTGAGTGTGGTCCAATTTGGAATTCCGGAGCTTTCAAGCTATTGATACTTAGCACTCAAGTCTCTTAACCCCTTTTTGTTTCATATTTTTTTCTTTTTTTTTTGGAACTCCACCACACCATGGAGTTCATTTTCTCTTTTGACTTTTTTCAATTTTTTTCTTTGGGGCAAGAGACAATTGCACTTTTTATAAACTAGCTCCATTGAGAGTTAAGACCCACAACTCCCCATTTTTCCAACCAAACAACCAGCCCAAATAACAAAGGTAACAAAGAAATCTCCATAAGGCTCAAAAGGGTCAACTAGGGACAAAGATGTTATAAAAACAATTTCTGAAGTACAAGAAAACCTACCAGTCTCAAGAATGCAAGTCTCCTAAAGCTACACTCAAGGACGCATGAAATGAAACACAGAACCAAGAAGTGCAAGTGAGTCAGGATCCTCCAGGGAAATTATATAGTGGAGGGTCAAAGATGGACCCTTGTGGACTCACATCAACTCTATCCTCAAGATAACACTTAGAAGACCAAAGTCTCTCCCTCTCTTTCCCAAACATACAATCACTCCCCAAAAGAAAGCACAAAGTATCCACTTAAAAACATTTTCAAAACAGGCATCATGTGAGTGAGTAAGACTTGGGAACATGTCATTTGAGTATAAGGACATAAAGACCAATGTATAAAAGACTCTATATAAAAAAAAAATGCATGATCAAAAAGATAAACAAAATCTATAAAGGAAAAATATGCTAAAAATGCATGGACTAAAATCAGAGTAAGAAAAGAACCTCCTTCCAAGTGGTTGAGTGCTTCCAAGTTTGTGTCCTTTTTATTTCCTGAAACACTAAACAAAAGATAAAACGTAAAACAGAAAAAAGAAACATGGGTTGTCTCCCATTCAGCCCTAAGTTTGAGTCTTAGGTAGACTTTACCTCAAACTCGTAACTCAAACCAAAAATCACAAACAATCCCCGGCAACGGCGCCAAAAACTTGTTGGTAAATCCGCAAGTGTACGGAATCCACCCGGTTTTAAATATTGAACCACAGGGATTGTGAGTGAATAGATTCAGTTCAAGCTTTGAGTCCGAAGGTTTGTTATATTGAGGCAAACATATATCGAAGTAGTAATAAGGAAAAAGAAAATACAAATTCAGAAATGAAACAGAGAATGAGAAGAAAGAGTGATTTACTTTGGGTTCTTGCTCAACTAATCAATTCAAGCACATCATTCTAAGCACATGTTCTCATGAATCTCTCCTTAATGTTATAGCCTAAGCAACTACCTATCGATGCCTCGCATAGATAATTCTTTCAAACCAAAAGATAAGCCCAATTCCTTGTGTACTTAAACATTTGTTTGAAGCATAAAGGTTATAAAGTTCAGGCCAACAAACCCCAACCCTTCCTCTATTCCTAGTAGCAAGTATAGAAGAGGTAATACCATAACAGTTCCCTAATCTATAACAAACTTGTAAGATCAAGATTTGGTCATGTGGTACAACTCTATGTTTTGATGATAACAAGTATTTATTTGTGGATGAACAACTATGATACTCTAATGTTTGTCTTGAGTGTTTTGACAAACAGGCTCTGATTCTTACACCAGAAGATATATTCGTCAGAAGTTCTGAAGATCAGAGGATCAGAAGATCAGAGGATCAGAAGATCTGAAGATCAGAGGATCTGAAGATCAGAGGATCTGAGGATCAGAAGATCTGAAGACCAGAAGTTCTGAGGGACCAGAGGCTCTGAAGGTCCAGAAGCTCTGAAGGTCCAGAAGCAGAAGTTACGAAGGTCAGAGGATCCAAGCATCCCTCTGACTCTGATCACCAAGCTTCACAAGTTCCAACACGAAGCATTCCTCTGATCAGAAGTCATTGGTTAAAGGCAAAGGTCTCTATCGAGAAGTACAAGAGCAGTGTACTATTCTGAAAAGCCTACCTACCAAGGTTCAGCCACAGCAGGTTCTGGAAGTTCCAGAAATGCCCTCCAACGGTCATATTCTCTCAACAGAAATATCCTTTGCACCTTGGACTATAAAAGGCTGAAGAAAAAGAAGAAAGCTAAGAGAAAAACTAAGAGCTGCAATACAAGAAAAGATTCAAGCCTCTACTTTCTTCATCTGTTCTTATTTAGTTTACACTCAGCTTATTTAGAAGCAAACCTTTGTAAACACCAACCTCAAACAGTTGTTTGATTTTCCTTAAGGGACCGGGTAGGTCAGTATCCTTAAGAAGACTAAGAGAGTGAATCTTAGTGGTGATTCCTTTAGGAGATCAAGGTTGATCGGATCCTAGAGAAGACTAAGAGAGTGAATCTTAGTGATAGCTAAGTCAGTGTATTGTTAGTCACTTGTAGGTTTCAAGTGCAGTTGTAACAATTATCTGATTAGTGGATTGCCTTCATTCTAAGAAGGAAGAAATCACCTTAACGGGTGGACTGGATTAACTTGAGGGATTTATCAAGTGAACCAGGATAAAATACTTGTGTGCTTCTCTCTTCTCTCTATCTTTATCCGCTGCACCATCTATCTTAGAGAAACCGAAAAGATTTACTTTAAATCTTAAGGGGAAAGTTTTTATATTGAAAACGCTATTCAACCCCCCCTTTTAGTCGTTTTTCACACCTTCAATTGGTATCAGAGCGCAAGTTCTGATTACCACACTTAACAGTGTTCAGTAGATCCGGGCCAGTGTGAAAAACTCATGGATTCCACCACTACTACAAGCAAATATCAATACAGTGCAAGACCACCTATCTTTGATGGTCAGAGATTTGATTTCTGGAAAGATAGAATCAAAAGCTTCTTTCTTGGCTTTGATCCTGATCTCTGGGATTTTGTTGTTGATGGCTACACCCCTCCTGTCGATGAACATGGTGTAAAGATCCCAAGGGAGAAGATGAGTGAAGATCAAAAGAAGGAGTTCAGAGATCATCACCGATCAAGAGCTATTCTGCAAAGTGCCATTTCATATGAAGAATATGAGAAAATTACTGATCGTGATTCCGCCAAGGGCATCTTTGAATCCTTGAAGATGTCTCATGAAGGAAACAAGAAAGTGAAAGAATCAAAGGCACTGTCTTTGATCCAGAAATATGAATCCTTCCAAATGGAAACTGACGAATCCATTGAAGATATGTTTTCCAGATTCCAGTTGATTATTGCTGGAATAAGACCCCTCAGCAATAGCTACACCACTGTGGATCATGTCATGAGGATCCTTAGAGGTCTTCCTGAAAGCTGGATGCCTTTGATAACTTCCTTGGAGCTAACTAGAGATGTTGAGCAGATGAGTTTGGAAGAACTCATAAGCATACTGAAGTGTCATGAACTAAAGCGTGCTGAACATCAGGATCAGAAGAAAAAGTCCATAGCCTTGAAATCTAAATCTGAAAAGGCTAAGCCTGAGAAGTCAAAAGCTCTTCAAGCTGAAGAAGAGGAATCTGAAGAAGCATCAGAAGATTCTGATGAAGATGAGCTGACTCTGATATCCAGAAAGTTCAACTGCATCTGGAAGCACAGGCAGAGCAAATACAAAGGTTCATCAAAGGACGAAAAGTCAAAGAAGCATTTCAAACCAAAGAAAAGTCTGATGGTGACTTTTGATGAATCAGAATCAGAGGATGTTGACTCTGATGGTGAAGTCCAAGGACTCATGGCTATTGTCAAAGACAAAGGAGCAGAGTCAAAGGAAGCTGTTGACTCTGACTCAGAATCAGAAGGAGATCCAGACTCTGACGATGAAAATGAGGTATTTGATTCTTTCTCAACTTCTGAACTTAAAGATGCTTTATCTGAAATTATGGATAAATATAACTCTCTCTTGACTAAGCGTAAAAGGTTGAAAAAGAATTTCTCTGCTGCCTCTGAAACTTCTGTTGAACATGAGAAAATTATTTCTGATTTGAAAAATGATAATCATGCTTTGATCAATTCTAACTCTGTGCTTAAGAACCAGATTGCTAAGTTAGAAGAAATTGTTGCCTGTGATGCCTCTGATTGTAGAAATGAGTCTAAGTATGAAAAGTCTTTTCAAAGATTCCTAGCTAAAAGCGTAGACAGAAGCTTAATGGCTTCAATGATCTATGGCGTAAGCAGAAATGGAATATATGACATTGGTCATTCTAAACCTTCTGAAGTTGCTCCATCATCTCTTAAGAAAGGAATTTTCTCCATGTCTAAATATCATGCAAAAATTCCTGTATATTATCCTGTTGAAAGACCCAAAGTTGTCAGAACTTCTGGGCTAACTAACAAGAAAGGACCCAGAAAGTGGGTACCTAGGGATAAGATTATATATGTTGCAGATATCTTCAGTAGGTCCATCGAAACTCCAACCATGGAACCTGGACAGTGGATGCAGGCAACACATGACGGGAGAAAGGCATATGTCCCAAGATCCAAAACTTGAACCTGAAGGTGAAGTTGATCTTGGAGGCATCAGTAGAGTAAGATTTGGTCAAGTCAAAGCTAGCTGAAAAAGCTTGTAGAGATGAGCATGACTGTTTCAGATAGAAACAAAGACTCAGAACTTGTCGAACCAGAAGCAACAACATCAGAAGATGCTACTACAACTTCTGACTTGCGTCATCAGAAGAAGAGTAGGTTCCTAGCTTCTCATTCTGAAGTATCTGAAGATGAAATTTTGTCCAGAACGGAGATGTCACCAGAACCACACTTCTGCTCTCATCAGAAGATATGCTAATCAGAAGCCAAGTATCCCTTGGTATTCCTTCTGAGGGGGAGTATTTCGTCTTTTGCTCTTACTATTTTTTTTCCACCTTCATTCTTTTTGCTTATGACAAAAAGGGGGAGAACTTATAGTATCTTGACAACTCCTATTTTATTTAGCTCAGAATCTAGATATTACTAACATTGATATTAAGTATTAGATTCAGGGGGAGCTTAGCTCAGAATCAAGCACGAGTCTTGGATTCAGAAGGAGCAAGATAAACTATACACATCAGGATAAGTTTTAACTCTGATACCTTATACTCTGAGTGTATTCAGTTTATTTGTTTAGAGTTGTTCATCAAAATACATGGTTTTGTCATCATCAAAAAGGGGGAGATTGTAAGATCAAGATTTGGTCATGTGGTACAACTCTATGTTTTGATGATAACAAGTATTTATTTGTGGATGAACAACTATGATACTCTAATGTTTGTCTTGAGTGCTTTGACAAACAGGCTCTGATTCTGACACCAGAAGATATATTCGTCAGAAGTTCTGAAGATCAGAGGATCAGAAGATCAGAGGATCAGAAGATCTGAAGATCAGAGGATCTGAAGATCAGAGGATCTGAAGATCAGAGGATCTGAGGATCAGAAGATCTGAAGACCAGAAGTTCTGAGGGACCAGAGGCTCTGAAGGTCCAGAAGCTCTGAAGGTCCAGAAGCAGAAGTTACGAAGGTCAGAGGATCCAAGCATCCCTCTGACTCTGATCACCAAGCTTCACAAGTTCCAACACGAAGCATTCCTCTGATCAGAAGTCATTGGTTAAAGGCAAAGGTCTCTATCGAGAAGTACAAGAGCAGTGTACTATTCTGAAAAGCCTACCTACCAAGGTTCAGCCACAGCAGGTTCTGGAAGTTCCAGAAATGCCCTCCAACGGTCATATTCTCTCAACAGAAATATCCTTTGCACCTTGGACTATAAAAGGCTGAAGAAAAAGAAGAAAGCTAAGAGAAAAACTAAGAGCTGCAATACAAGAAAAGATTCAAGCCTCTACTTTCTTCATCTGTTCTTATTTAGTTTACACTCAGCTTATTTAGAAGCAAACCTTTGTAAACACCAACCTCAAACAGTTGTTTGATTTTCCTTAAGGGACCGGGTAGGTCAGTATCCTTAAGAAGACTAAGAGAGTGAATCTTAGTGGTGATTCCTTTAGGAGATCAAGGTTGATCGGATCCTAGAGAAGACTAAGAGAGTGAATCTTAGTGATAGCTAAGTCAGTGTATTGTTAGTCACTTGTAGGTTTCAAGTGCAGTTGTAACAATTATCTGATTAGTGGATTGCCTTCATTCTAAGAAGGAAGAAATCACCTTAACGGGTGGACTGGATTAGCTTGAGGGATTTATCAAGTGAACCAGGATAAAATACTTGTGTGCTTCTCTCTTCTCTCTATCTTTATCCGCTGCACCATCTATCTTAGAGAAACCGAAAAGATTTACTTTAAATCTTAAGGGGAAAGTTTTTATATTGAAAACGCTATTCAACCCCCCCTTTTAGTCGTTTTTCACACCTTCAATTGGTATCAGAGCGCAAGTTCTGATTACCACACTTAACAGTGTTCAGTAGATCCGGGCCAGTGTGAAAAACTCATGGATTCCACCACTACTACAAGCAAATATCAATACAGTGCAAGACCACCTATCTTTGATGGTCAGAGATTTGATTTCTGGAAAGATAGAATCAAAAGCTTCTTTCTTGGCTTTGATCCTGATCTCTGGGATTTTGTTGTTGATGGCTACACCCCTCCTGTCGATGAACATGGTGTAAAGATCCCAAGGGAGAAGATGAACATCTGTTGATACCTTCGGATGCTTGCCTTGTGAAGGCTGGATGTATGAGCTTTCCGGCAGATGTATGCATGACAAGTTTTGAAAAGAAAGAAAAAAAATACCCGCATTTTATAAATCTTTTTTGGAAATCATTGTATATTTACTTTAACATGTAACTAATTGTGACCCCTAAAAGTCGGTGTGCTACAAGCAACATTGAGCACACTTTTTTTTCTAGATCTCAACTTAAAAGTTAGAGTTTTCCAAAGGATAGTCTTGTCAATTCCACCACAACCCTATACAAAGAAGAATCCACCATCCACCCCATTGATTGCAGTAATTATCTCTGTTAAGTTCAAACGCTAGATACATTGTTTGTCATATTTATAAGGCTTAAAATACTCTGGAGGTCCTTGAAATTGTCTGTCGTACGAAAATAAGTCCCTGAATTTTTTTTTTCCGATTCCGAATCCTTGGAATTTTTTTTTAATCAAAATAGGTCCCTACTCGTGTTACCAGCTTATCTAGCTCAATTTTTGCCGAGTCATTGATTCCACGTGTCTTATTTGTTTTTTAGATACACATGGATTAAAAAAAAATAAAATTAAACATTTTAACTTCAAATTTAATCCTTAATAATCTAATTAACCTAAATCCTTAATAATCTAATTAACCTAAATCCTAAAATCCATAACAATCAGAACATAAAATCCAAGGAAGATATGACCAGGGCAAGCACTATAAGAAGAAGTCGTACCTCCGTTCTCAGGGGGAGGGAGCAGCTTCTGGGTCCTTTTATCCCTCGGGCGAAAATACTTTTGCACCAAGACCACTATCAGTAAGTTTGGAGGATGTGACTTGCTTCAAGTGCAACAAGAAGGGACATTTTGCCAATCGCTCTACTGAGCCGGTTTGCTGGAACTGCAACAAGGTTGGACATTTTTCTAAGGATTGCAAGGTTCCTAAGGTTGTGGTTACTGCGAATGTTGCTGGGGCTAGGAGGCCTACTGCTAGTGGAAGGGTCTACTCGATCATCGGAGCTGGAGTTGATGAAGACAATGGTATGATGCGCAGTACCTGCGAGATTGCGGGTAATTCCCTTATCGTGCTATTTGATTCTAGTGCTACGCATTCATTTATAGACTTAGCCGGTGCGACGAGGTTATATCTAGAAGTGTCAAAATTACCGTTCGACCTGATAGTATCTATCCTTGTTTCATAAGGATGTAACAGTAGAAGGAATAGGAGTTAAGAGATGGATTCTGATGAGAGGTCGTATGAGTTCCAGGAGTAGGGTAGTATCTTTTGCAAGGAGGAGTTGTTGTAAGATCAAGTTTTGATCTAGTAGTACAACTCTATGTTTTGATGATTACAAGTTAACCTTTTGATATGAACAATTGTGGTACTCTAACGTGTTTTTCTGAGTGTGCTATTTACAGGCTCTGACCCTGACTCAATTTCACACAAATCAGAAGCACTGTGTATAAAGGGTAAACCAAGCAACGCTTTCGCATTCACCATGTTCAGTATGAACAGTGGAAAAGCTTCAGAAGATCTGAAGCTATACAAACTCTGATGAGGACTCAGTCGCTAGAAGCTCTGATGATCCAGAAGTTCTGACAACCAAGAAACACTGAAGGTTCAGATGTTCTGATGGTGTAGAAGACTCTGAAGATCCAGAAGCTGAATAGTAGAAACTCTGAAGTCCAGAAGCAAGAAACTCTGAAGGCCATGTTCTTCCCTCTGAGTTCAGAATCAGAAGATACAATGGTCAGAGGATCTGTGCTATCCCTCTGACTCTGATCAACCGGCTTCACAAGTTCCAATACGAAGCATTCCTCTGATCAGAAGTCTCCTAGGTTAAAAGGTCAAGTCGCTATCCAAGTACAAAAGCAAGTGTACCTTCCTGACGACCTACCTAACGTTCTCAGCCACAGCAGAAGCTGGATTTTCCAGAACTGCCCTCCAACGGTAGCATTTCCCATGCAACGCTCAACCCTAATCCTTGGAGTATATATAGAGGCTGAAGATTGAAAGAAGCGGCTAGAGAAGAAGTGAATACAAGAAGCAACACACGCGCAAGATATTCAAAATATTCTAAGCTTTCTTTCATCTTGTAATTTATTTAGTTTACACTCAGCTTATTCAGAAGCAAATCCTTGTAAACACCAACCTCAAACAGTTGTTTGATTTTCCTTAAGGGACCGGGTAGGTCAGTATCCTTAAGAAGACTAAGAGAGTGAATCTTAGTGGTGATTCCTTTAGGAGATCAAGGTTGATCGGATCCTAGAGAAGACTAAGAGAGTGAATCTTAGTGATAGCTAAGTCAGTGTATTGTTAGTCACTTGTAGGTTTCAAGTGCAGTTGTAACAATTATCTGATTAGTGGATTGCCTTCATTCTAAGAAGGAAGAAATCACCTTAACGGGTGGACTGGATTAGCTTGAGGGATTTATCAAGTGAACCAGGATAAAATACTTGTGTGCTTTTCTATCTCTATCTTTTGCACTTAGTTCTCGAAAAGATTTGTTAAAATCTTTAAGGTGGTAGTTTTGTACTGAAAACGTTATTCAAACCCCCCTTTCTACCGTTTTTCATACCTTCAATTGGTATCAGAGCGCAAGTTCTGATTACCACACCTAACAGTGTTCAGTGATCCGGGCCGGTGTGAAAAACAATGGCTGCCACCACCAGTGAAACTCAAAGAGATGGTTACAACGCAAAGCCTCCTATGTTCGATGGTCAAAGGTTCGAATATTGGAAAGATAGACTGGAAAGTTTCTTTCTGGGTTTCGATGCAGATCTCTGGGATATTATTGTGGATGGCTATGAGCGTCCAGTTGATGCAGATGGCAAAAAGATCCCAAGGTCAGAGATGTCTGCAGATCAAAAGAAGCTGTACTCACAACATCATAAAGCAAGAGCAATTCTTCTAAGTGCTATCTCCTATGAGGAGTACCAGAAGATTACAGATCGTGAGTTTGCTAAAGGCATTTTTGATTCTCTGAAGATGTCTCATGAAGGAAACAAGAAAGTCAAAGAATCAAAGGCATTGTCTTTGATCCAAAAGTATGAATCCTTCATCATGGAGCCAAATGAGTCCATTGAAGAAATGTTCTCCAGATTTCAACTGCTTGTAGCTGGCATACGTCCTCTCAACAAGAGCTACACAACAAAAGATCACGTCATAAGGGTCATCAGGTGTCTTCCTGAAAGTTGGATGCCTTTGGTGACTTCAATAGAGCTCACGAGAGATGTTGAGAATATGAGTTTAGAAGAACTCATCAACATTTTGAAATGCCATGAGCTGAAGCGCTCAGAGATGCAAGATCTGAGGAAAAAGTCCATAGCCTTGAAATCCAAATCTGAAAAGGCTAAGGTTGAGAAGTCAAAGGCTCTTCAAGCTGAAGAAGAAGAATCTGAAGAAGCATCAGAAGATTCTGATGAAGATGAGCTGACTCTGATCTCCAAGAGACTCAACCGCATCTGGAAGCACAGGCAGAGCAAGTTCAAAGGCTCTGGAAAGGCAAGAGGAAAGTCTGAATCCTCAGGTCAGAAGAGGTCATCAATCAAGGAAGTCACTTGCTTTGAGTGCAAAGAATCAGGGCACTACAAAAGTGACTGTCCAAAATTGAAGAAGGACAAGAAGCCAAAGAAGCACTTCAAGACCAAGAAGAGTCTGATGGTGACATTCGATGAATCAGAGTCAGAGGATGTTGACTCTGATGGTGAAGTCCAAGGACTCATGGCTATTGTCAAAGACAAAGGAACAGAGTCAAAGGAAGCTGTTGACTCTGACTCAGAATCAGAAGGAGATCCAGACTCTGACGATGAAAATGAGGTATTTGCTTCCTTCTCTACCTCTGAACTGAAACATGCTTTGTCTGATATCATGGATAAGTATAACTCCTTGTTGTCTAAGCATAAGAAGCTGAAAAAGAACTTATCTGCTGTTTCTAAAACTCCTTCTGAACATGAGAAAATCATATCTGATTTGAAAAATGATAACCATGCTTTAGTTAATTCTAACTCTGTGCTTAAGAATCAAATTGCAAAGTTAGAAGAAGTTATTGCCTGCGATGGCTCTGATAGTAAGCATGAATCTAAGTATGAAAAATCTTTTCAAAGATTCCTAGCTAAAAGCGTAGATAGAAGCTTAATGGCTTCAATGATCTATGGTGTAAGCAGAAATGGAATGCATGGCATTGGCTATTCTAAACCAATTAGAAATGAGCCTTCTGTGTCTAAAGCTAAATCTTTGTATGAATGCTTTGTTCCCTCTGGTACCATATTGCCTGATCCTGTACCTGCTGAAGTTGCTAAAAATCCTCTTAAAAAGGGATCTTTCTCTATGACTAAATATCATGCAAATATTCCTTTAAAATATCATGTTGAGACACCCAAGGTGATCAGAACCTTTGGGGTAACTAACAAAAGAGGACCCAGAAAGTGGGTACCTAAGGACAAGATTATCTATGTTGCAGATATCCTTGATAGCTCCACTGAAACACCAATCATGGTATCTGGACAGTGGATGCTCGCGTCACATGACGGGAGAAAAGCGTATGTTCCGAGAGCTGAAACTTAAGCCTGGAGGCGAAGTTGGCTTTGGAGGAAATGAAAAGGGTAAAATTATTGGTACTGGTACTATTTGTGTAGATAGTAGTCCATGCATTGATAATGTTTTATTGGTAGACGGCTTAACACATAACTTATTGTCTATAAGTCAATTAGCTGACAAGGGTTATGATGTTATATTCAATCAAAAGTCCTGCCGGGCTGTAAGTCAGATCGATGGCTCTGTTCTGTTTAACAGCAAGAGGAAGAACAACATTTATAAGATCAGATTATCTGAGTTGGAGGCTCAGAATGTGAAGTGCCTTCTGTCTGTTAATGAAGAGCAGTGGGTATGGCATAGACGGTTAGGGCATGCCAGTATGAGAAAGATTTCTCAGCTGAGCAAGCTAAACCTTGTCAGGGGCTTACCCAATCTGAAGTTCGCTTCAGACGCTCTTTGTGAAGCATGTCAGAAAGGCAAATTCACAAAAGTCCCTTTCAAGGCAAAGAATGTTGTCTCAACCTCAAGGCCGTTAGAACTTCTGCATATCGACCTGTTTGGACCAGTGAAAACTGAGTCTATAGGTGGCAAGAGATATGGGATGGTTATCGTTGATGACTATAGCCGCTGGACATGGGTAAAGTTTCTAACCCGCAAGGATGAGTCTCATGCTGTGTTCTCTACCTTCATTGCTCAAGTGCAAAACGAGAAGGCTTGTAGAATTGTGCGTGTCAGAAGTGACCATGGTGGAGAGTTTGAGAATGACAAGTTTGAGAGTCTGTTTGATTCCTATGGAATTACACATGATTTCTCTTGTCCCAGAACTCCTCAACAAAATGGTGTTGTTGAGAGGAAGAACAGAACTCTTCAGGAGATGGCTAGAACCATGCTCCAAGAAACTGGCATGGCTAAGCACTTTTGGGCAGAGGCAGTAAATACAGCATGTTACATTCAGAACAGAATCTCTGTGAGACCAATTCTGAATAAGACTCCTTATGAATTGTGGAAGAACATAAAACCCAACATTTCTTATTTTCATCCTTTTGGCTGTGTTTGTTATGTTCTCAATACTAAGGATAGATTGCATAAATTTGATGCTAAATCTTCTAAGTGTCTATTACTTGGTTATTCTGATAGATCTAAAGGTTTTAGATTTTATAATACTGATGCTAAGACTATTGAAGAATCTATTCATGTTAGATTTGATGATAAGCTTGACTCTGACCAGTCAAAGCTAGTTGAAAAGTTTGCAGATTTAAGCATAAATGTTTCTGACAAAGGCAAAGCTCCAGAGGAAGTTGAGCCAGAGGAAGATGAACCAGAGGAAGAAGCTGGTCCCTCTAACTCACAAACTCTGAAGAAGAGCAGAATCACTGCAGCTCATCCTAAGGAATTGATTCTGGGCAACAAAGATGAACCAGTCAGAACCAGATCTGCCTTCAGACCCTCTGAAGAGACCTTGCTGAGTCTGAAAGGATTGGTGTCCTTAATTGAACCCAAGTCCATAGATGAAGCTCTTCAGGACAAGGATTGGATTCTGGCCATGGAAGAAGAATTGAATCAATTCTCCAAGAATGATGTTTGGAGCTTAGTGAAGAAGCCTGAGAATGTCCATGTTATTGGAACGAAATGGGTATTCAGAAACAAGCTAAATGAGAAAGGAGATGTAGTCAGAAACAAGGCAAGGCTAGTTGCTCAAGGCTACAGCCAGCAGGAAGGAATAGACTACACTGAAACATTTGCTCCAGTAGCAAGACTGGAGGCAATCAGACTATTGATTTCTTTCTCAGTAAATCACAACATAGTTCTACATCAGATGGACGTAAAGAGTGCCTTCCTAAATGGTTATATCTTAGAGGAAGTCTATGTTCATCAACCCCCAGGTTTTGAAGATGAAAAGAAACCAGACCATGTGTTCAAATTGAAGAAATCACTCTACGGTCTGAAGCAAGCTCCCAGAGCATGGTATGAGAGACTTAGCTCATTCCTTCTGGAGAATGAGTTTGTAAGGGGTAAAGTAGATACAACTCTTTTTTGCAAGACTTATAAAGATGATATCTTAATTGTGCAAATTTATGTTGATGATATTATATTTGGTTCTGCTAATCAATCTCTATGCAAAGAATTTTCTGAGATGATGCAGGCTGAATTCGAGATGAGTATGATGGGAGAATTAAAGTACTTTCTGGGAATACAAGTTGATCAAACACCAGAAGGAACATATATCCATCAGAGCAAGTACACTAAAGAACTTCTGAAGAAGTTCAATATGCTGGAATCTACAGTGGCCAAGACTCCAATGCATCCAACATGCATTCTGGAAAAAGAAGATATAAGTGGTAAAGTATGTCAGAAGCTCTATCGTGGCATGATAGGTTCACTTCTGTACTTAACTGCATCTAGGCCAGACATATTATTTAGTGTTCATTTATGTGCTCGTTTCCAATCAGATCCAAGGGAAACCCACTTAACTGCTGTTAAGAGGATCCTAAGGTATCTGAAAGGCACCACTAACCTTGGCTTGATGTATAAGAAAACATCAGAGTATAAGCTTTCAGGTTATTGTGATGCTGATTATGCTGGAGATAGAACAGAGAGAAAAAGTACTTCTGGAAATTGTCAATTTCTGGGAAGCAATCTAGTCTCATGGGCAAGCAAGAGGCAATCAACCATTGCTCTATCAACTGCAGAGGCAGAATATATCTCAGCAGCAATATGCAGCACTCAGATGCTCTGGATGAAACATCAGCTGGAGGATTATCAGATCCTTGAGAGCAATATCCCAATCTATTGTGATAACACTGCTGCAATTTCGTTGAGCAAGAATCCTATCTTGCATTCAAGGGCAAAGCACATTGAGGTAAAGTATCACTTCATTAGAGATTATGTGCAGAAGGGCGTACTTCTTCTGAAGTTTGTTGATACTGACCATCAATGGGCAGATATCTTTACAAAGCCCTTAGCTGAAGATAGATTTAATTTTATTCTGAAAAATCTAAACATGGACTTTTGTCCAGAGTGAAGATAGATCAGAACCTCTGACTATGATACTTCTTGATCAGAAGATGTCTAGTCCAGAAGGTAACTCAATCAGAGTGTGTGTGCCCACTGGTACTGACTCTGAAGCTGAGACAACAACACGTGCGTCAGAATTTCTGATGCATAGTTCCTTGTGCCCGTGTGACAGTCTGTTGTGATTGCGTGTAGATATGCTTATCTTCTGTGTGTGATTGTGTATTTTACTGTTACTGTCTATCTTTAATTTTCAACCGTTGATCTTAAAGTGCTTTTTGAATCAACAACGGTTATTTGATAAAACCCACTATACACACACGTTCTCTCTCACTTCCGGTTTTCACTCTCGCACTCCCTGCTTTTCAAAACCGCCTCCTTCGTGATTTCTCTCTCGATCTCTCTTCATCCTTCAAACTTCATCTTCTACCTCAAACCTTCAACCTCTTCAAAATGGTGAGACAAACCAGAAGATCAACTGCAGATGCACCTCAGTTCCCTCACATGGTAGTCGGTTTGGCAACGGGTCAACGGGGCTCTGAGAACCCAGCACAAGAACAAGCTCAAGCTCAAGAGCAGGTTGTTCCTATTGCAGAACGGGGCTGTGCCGTTCACTGTGTATTTCCTCCTGAGGAACTCCAAGTCCTGGCAGAATGGAGAATCAACTTCGACAACTTGGCTGCAAATGGGTTTGATCTCCGTCCTGAAGTCCAAGCTCAAGGTTGGGGAAACTACTTCAATCGACTTCGAGGACCGGTGTATGAGAAGCTAGTAAAGGAATTCTGGAAGCACGCTGATTGTGATGACACTCAGGTGGTTTCTTACATACTGGGTAGGAAGATCATCATCACGGAGAAAGTCATTCGTGAATCTGCTAGGTGCAGAAACTGCTCATGGGTATCGGTTCTCACTGACGGAATCGAAGCTGAAACCCAGAACCAAGGACATCGTCAACAAGGCCCTGTACACCACCTTCAAACCGGGCAAGACGAGCTACAAAGTGATGGACCTTCAACCCAAACTCAGGGTCTGGCACAAGATCCTGCTCAACTGCATCAATCAACGACCAAAGGGCAGTTCTCCAGACTACATCAACTTCAATCAGAAGGCGATGCTGTTCTTCATTCAAGACAAGGAGAAGATCTGCCTTCCCTACTTCCTGTTCTCCTATTTGAAGGAATGCATCCGGAAGTCTCGCACCACCTCCTCCATCAAGTCAGCCATCAAATATATCCATTTTGGGAGGCTGATCTCAGACTTTCTTATTGAAAGCAACTTGGTGCAAGATTTGATCAATGCTGGTTGCACAGAGGACTGAGCACAATTGTTAGCGATGTCTTCACTGCCAACTCTCTGAAGAAGATGGGTTTGGTCCAGAAGAAGATTGCTCCTGCTCATGAGGACACATCTTCTGAGATCAGAGGAAGAAGAATGCCTCTGAATGACTACCCTCTGTGGACTCAAGCAGACCATCCTGAAGCCATCAGATGCTATGTGAAGACCTCAGGGCTCAAGGATTCGAGATTGACCTCATGATTTCGTCAGCAGACTTCCACCAGCTCCA